>NW_027501469.1:0-39266 GCF_021521415.1 Bidens hawaiensis | reverse complement strand
AACTAGTAAACGGGTAAAGGGTTTGAAAAAGGGTCGGACCCTTGAAACCTTTTAACCCTTTAAGGTGAATTTTAAATACCCTTTACCCGACCCATATTATATATTCGGGTCTAATTAAGGGTTTTGCGAGTCGGGTAACCGGGTTTCAAGGGTCCGACCCTTATCTTGCTCACCCCTATGTATGTTAAATATAGTTTTTAACTTTATAGTGATTAAACTTTACCTTAAACTAGATAATATAAAGGGAAAATATCATAAAAAACTAATACACTTTTTATTTTTGTTCATAAAAGTCACTCAACACTTTTTTACACATTAAATCCCTCTACATATTATTTTTAGACAACTGTGAATTTTTTAAAAGTTAATTAAATGGATTACTCTTGAAGTTTTACCAAATTGCAACTTTATTCCCCAAGTTCACATGTTAACATTTTTAGGATCGTTGTTTATATGTACATAACATATTTGGTCCCCAAAATGGATGAGGTTAACATTTTTGTTTGTTTTATTTTTATTAAATGAATTTGTAACAAAATACTCTTTAATATAGATTTAATAAAATAATAAGCAATAAAGTACCTTGCAACAACTTATGCAATATGTTTATGTTTTATGAATTACAGTAATTCTTGCCTGAATAATATCTTCATCGACATCTCTGACATAATAACGTCCACTGAAATCAACAACTCTTTCTGTGAAGCATCCATCATGATCAACTTGCATAAAAAATTTTCTCCTTATAAAAAGCCATAGTTTCAATATTAATCTACAAAAATAAAGAAAAATAAAAAATGGGTATTTAAAAGAATAATTAACCGTAAGCAACATGCCAGTCACACCTTATTAACTATTAAGTTTATTATTATATTAAATATATGTTAAGGGTATTTTATTACATATTCATTTTAATATGAAAAAAAATAATTTAATCTCATCATTTTGAGACCAAGGATGTTATATACAATATTGTACATAAAAACAACATATCTAAAATTGTTTATATTTGAATTTGGGGCTAAAGTTGTAATTTGGCAAAACCTCAAGAACCATCAATTTAATTAATTTTTAAAAAATTCATAATTTTGTTAAAAATAACATGTACAAGGATTTTAATGTGCAAAAAATTGTTGAGTGACTTTTGTGAACAAAAAATGAAAAATGCATTGGTTTTTTATGACATTAACCCAAATTTAGGTTGTATTATATTATTTGTTTCTAATATTTATTTATTTTTTGAAATTTTATTTTTTTTATTGTATGAAAGGTAATAATATATTTATGGTTCGATGATAAATTGTTTCGCAAATAAATAAGATGTTATAACCCGGTTTAAAAGGTATACGAGTTTGATGAGACCCGAAACTCGTTTTTTTTACTATAAAATTGGTTTTTAATTATAAATAATGTAATATATTTTTAATAAATCAGATATTAATTTTTAGTATATCCCTTCTTTATAGGATTTTTATATCAGTATTGGTGAGATTAGTTTTTAATTTAATGAGATGTTATAACTTGTTTAAGAAATATTTTGGGTTTGATAAGACCCATATACGTGAATTCGGGTCAAATGTATGAGAAAGCATCTATTTAAAAATCAAGCAAATCTGATGACTCAGAAAAAAGGGGAGCAACCACATCACGACACGTAGATTTTTTTGTTTTCATTTATATCTATCTATTCTAATAAATAACTACCAATTTTGCCACTTGTCACTCTCATAGCTCTCTTCATCTTTTTTTCAACATTTCATTATTAATCCTTATACTTTAAGTCATTTCAATATATGAATTGAAGTTTATTTTCATTAAATGTAAATCCTTTTCGATTCATTCATTAACATTAATGGTGAAAGATAGAAAATATCAAAATTGAAGTTGCAGACTTATTACAATTAAATTACTGAAGTTGAATATTATAATTATAATTCATATGAATAACGATTTACTATATGAACTATATATCATTTATTTATATGACTTTTTGTGTAGTATAAAAGGTTAGCAATAAGAAGATCAACCTTTGGTTTTCAATATTTTCTTTCATAACTCAGACAAAAATGTTCTAGAAACATATATATTTATGATTTGATTTAGAATTTTTTTTATACATTAAAATATATTTAATATAATATGCCTTATAAGACAAATTACTTAATTAAAAAATTCAATTTTTTAAACAAAAAAATCTGTTTCAATCTCTTTCCACTATTTTCACTTTCCAAAAATCATTTAGGATATGAAAACCTAGAATGTCGTTTTCATTAGTTATTTAAATCATTTCAATATTATATTAACTTAGTAATTTTATTTTTATACAAATACAATGATTTGAGGTTATGTTAGTGTTACCTGTTGGGTAACACATAATTAAAGTGTCTATTTATAGTTTATATTCAAATAATTAAGCTACACACAATTTTTTTTAAAAAATTTACTTTTATTTGAACATAGATTTATGATTAGTATGTCTTTGTCATTTTCCATTCATATGAAATGAAACAAATCATTTTTTTATATTTAAATTTGGTTTTTATATGTTTCTTGATTATACAATTGTTAATTTAAACATATAAAATTAATTAAAATTTGTCATATGCAGAATATTAATAACAAATAATTAATCATGATCAATTAATTTCAGATTCTAAAGATTCTAAGAATGATTATATCATCAAAATTCAGGTAATCTGTTTTTGGGATAATCATGTTTTTTTGGATAAACATGAGCAAATGATCTCAAATGACATTATATATAATTAATTGATCAAAAGGTATGCTATTTTATGTGTATGAATATTTTTTTTGTTAGTTTCATGGATATATATTATAATTTATATAGGGTCAGAATATGTACTTGAATAACCTTATTTGTCACATAGACAACTATGCATGACTATATCAAGAGTTATAAGCAAACATATATGTTGCCTTATAAAAAGTTACAGGCAGACATAGACTAAAGATTTTGATTTTTGATAAACAATGTATACCAACCAATACAATCACAAATGTAGTATACAAAGAAGGTTTTACTTATTTGTAACATATTTGTGTAATCTTAGTTATGTAATTTTCATAATTTTCATATAAATTGTAACAATATATGATCATTTTGTTGATTATAATTCACTTAATGATTAAAATTTAAAATTTCCATCAATTACCCGTGTAATACACGGGGCTCAAACTAGTATATTATAGATATTTCAAGAATCAAACTACTAGACATCTTAAACACGTGCCGTTCAAAAAAATGCATAATAAACATGTATGAATTGGATTATTTGTTCTTTTACAAGTTACAATCACAGGGCCATTTATATAAAAATGTTTTTTTCCCACTCCAATCATAGGAAAAATAGGATGCGACTAGTGTATATTAGGGATATATAGGAAAAATAGGATGCGGAACCGAACCAAAAATTGACAAACTAACCTAATAAAACGTACTCAATTGACAAAAACCGTTTGGTTAGTTATGGTTTCAATTTGGCTAATAACTGAACCGAACTATGCATACCCTTACCGAAAACGTAGTCATAAACTAGACAAGTGTGTACGTGAATTGACTTGAACGTCACATATTAAGGAAAACATTTTTTTTTCATACTTGAATGATAAAATTTATAAAAAAATACAACATAAAAAGTTAGTTAAACTTACATTCAAACTACACACATTTTCTGTAACTAAGTAGTATGTTTTAATTCAACCTAAACTAACTAGTTTAACTATAGCTAGCTAACCTAAACCTAAACGGCTAAACCTATCAATTTGCTATTATGTTTATACATTTCATATTCATATTGGGGAAAATTCTCGAAACAAATATTTATGAAAACAACTTTCAAGTTTTTAGTATCATTTGTAAAAAAATTCAAATATAGGTATTATAAACTAGTCGTGACGAGTATATTATGATAACACATGAGTAGTTTGTAAAGCCAATTAAAACATGTTAGCCTCTTAAGTCTTAATCATTCAGACTCAAGATTACTTCTTAACCATTAAGATATAGCCTCTTAATAACCAATAAGAGGCTACCAAACAGCCGCTAAAAGAACATTCATATGATAATCAGTTAAAACATTATGTTGTAGTCTATGATTGATTGATTTTAGTGTCTTGTTTTTCTAATGTTCTTCATTTGGAGCTTTAAAGCATTCTCATCCTACCGTTATCTTTTAACAAAAAAATTACACTAAAACTCTTTACATTTTCTCTCTTAATTTAAATTAAATAATATTTTTTATACCTTTATTATTATTATCTTTTCTCTTTCCTCACTCATAAACACTTTCTAAAATTTTTTAAAAATTATAGATGATGAACAGTTTTGATGACTAATGTGCTTGGAATTAGAGATGTTAAAACAACCGGTTGGGACCGGTTCTATGCAAACTGAACCGAACTGGTTTGACAGTTTAAATTGGTTTCACCCAAACCGGTTCCCAAATCGACCGAAACCGTCGGTTCCCCTTCTAATCTACCAAACCGGTCTTAAAACCGGTTTTAAACCAAACCGAACTAAGCTGAACATGTCGACCTTTCTTGCTCCTAAACTGGTTTCTAAACCGAACCGGTGGGGGGTCAAACTGGTTTTGACCAGATTTTGACCAAACTGGTTCGGTTTGGGAATAAAAACCGGTTTTGTACACCTCTACTTGGAAGTTGGGTTTAAAGAGTTTGTGTGGCTAACCCTTTTTTTAATTTTCCCCATGAAAGGAAAGATGGGTCTGATTTTCTATATTGAGTTGTTAGAGAATGTTTTCGGTGCGTATCAATCTCGTTCTCTTTTATCGTTTTGGTTCGAACTTCGTCTCCCTTAATATAGGGTTTCATAGTTTTGTTTAGATTATGTTGGTGTTTCTCTATATTTCTAGAACGAAGTATTGTATCATATTGCCACAATCATGATTTGAGTTTTATATGTTATTTGTTTGAGTTATTTATTGTGTATTCGTGGATCTTGTCTCCTTCTGTAAACATTTTTGATTTGGAATAATAATAATAATAATAATAATAATAATAATAATAATAATAATAATAATAATAATAATAATAATAATAATAAAATTGAGATTCTGTATTTGTGACACACTGAGCTTAACATTTGATTTGTGCGCATCATTGCAATAATACATGCATTTTGAACTTAGTTTAGTTACTTTTATTTCTTTATTTGTTGTTCACTGTTTTCTATTTGTTTCTAACATGTTAATATTACCTATAAAGACTAAACAAGTGATTGAGCACGCCTCATATAAATATAAATTACTGACATGATCATTAGACATTAAACATATTTATAGTGCATATATTTGTATTTAGTGTGGAAAGGAATTGAGATAAATAGAGAGCAGATGAACATAATCTTAGAAGCTGAAAATGAAAACCCTTTTGATGTTGCTACTCATCCCTCTCCTTATTAGCGTTACCCGCTCGGTGGAAACTTCCCTCCATGATCAGCAATCCGCCACAACAACCACCATTTACAACCCAAAGCGTCCCTTCTTCGGCTCACTTCTGTCACAGCCATCAGAACTGGATGAGGTTGATCCAAGATACGGTGTAGCAAAAAGACAAGTCCCTACTGGACCGAATCCGATTCACAACTGAATTAACATGACTTAAAAATGTCTTTTCCATATTTACATTGTAATAATATTGTTAATTCCAGTTATTTTTATCAAGTAATAGTATTGCAATTCAAAAGAGGGTAGCGGTGTAGCTTGTTGTCTGCTTAACTTATGTTTCGATGCAATCACTACTTTTCAGTTTACTATCATAACTATGATTTGAATTAACATGAGTGACTCTAATATTATATGTTTGATAGTGCGGTGCCGGCTTAATCTACTTCAATCTTTTGCCCCTTAATTTTCTAAGTAACAATGTCTGTGCTTCGTTACGGTCAGTTGTAACATGTTGGTTTTAGAGGATCCCACATTTTTTTAATCTTAGTTTATATGCGAAATTTTAGAATGATATAAGGTTGTTCATTAGTATGACACAAATTCATAAATTCATATCAAAAGTGAAAATAATGAAGTTCATACGTAAAACACAAATGAGGTAATTAATGTGTCTAATGTAACAGTCTATTTACGTGTAGTAATGTTGTAGAAGATGTTTTTATTCAGAAGGCAAACATAATTCTATTAATAAAGTGAAGAAGATGGTAGTAACATTCTATTTGTTTAGAAATAGGAGTGATGATAACATGAACAAAGTCTTGGAGTGATGACAACGGAATAATTCCAGTTTCATACTTGATGTAAAACAAAGTCGCTTACCTTTAAAATTTTTGAATGACCAAATCTCACACTTTCTAAAATACTTTTAGATCTACACACATACACTCTTAGACTATAACATTCAAATCACTTAAGGGAAACACCTATAACAAATTTTATATACATCTTTTACAAATTAGTTTTTTATATAACTTTATCATTTAAGAAAATACAGATATAAAAACTAAAAATCAGATACTTATCAAGAATTATTGCAAAAGATTTGATCATCTTATCACATAGATTGACAAGGGGAGGGGGATAAGTAGTTCAAATCATTTTATCCATATGGCATGTTCTCACCAGCCGGAGCATGTGGGTTAACTCCCTCCCTTAGAAATCGCGGATCTAACTACGTAGGTAGTGGCTTGTTAAGGAAATTCACCACCGGCCCAGGTTCGTCGATTTCTATATTACGTAAGACAAAGAAAATGCCAAACAAATGTTTTTGCTAGTAAGATTCAGATAAACATGTATGTTATTGATATAGGTGGTAATTACTTGTTGATTGTTATGAAAACCGAGAAATTATTTGATTATCAACAATAAACATATCTCAATTGCTAAGTTAGTAGTGTAAAGGCAACGCCCTTATGGGTGACAAGTAGAAGCAAAACGATGGGCATGAGGAGGGAGAATTGATGCAATTTTAATTGTGTAATATCTTTGTTTTTTCTTTTTAATTCTGTTGTATTGTTTCCTTCTCGTTGTCCAGGCTTTTAGCTTCTTGCTTGGAGTGTTCCGTTTTTGTTTTTAAAAATTTGGCATTTCAGAGAAAAAAAAACAAAGAAAGGATAACTGATAGAACCCGGAAATTGTAAGATGAGATTGATAGGTTAATCCAATTCGAGAAGGATTAGGTCTCCGATTAGCCAATTTGAGATGACAATTCTCCAAATACAAGGTTAATAAACCCTAATATTTTTATATCATAAACATGGATATCCATAAACTAAAGCAAGAACATATAAATAGATCTAATTGGGATAATAAATGCAACATTTATTTCCCTAAACTTTTCCTCTTCATATTCCCACTTAATTAACTGTCTTGACCCACCCATGTTGGAATCGGGTATGTATCAATAACCGTGTTTGCACTTTTTGTGTAATTGAGCAACCATTATATCATTACTCATTAGGTATCACCTAATATCATACACGTTTTATACTAACAAAACCTTTTAAAAACATTGTCATTCCTGGTCACATAACCAAACACGTCTCACATGTTTTAAAACTATTCATAAATGTTGAAGAGATTCATTATGAGTAGAGGTGCACAAACCGGATATTTTTAGAAATCAGAACCAGGTAAGGAGCCAGTTCCGGGTATGATCAACAAAAATTAAAAACGGGGTACGGGTATAAACCGGTTTCGGGTATTTGACCGGTTCCACTGGGATTTTTCCAAGTTTCGGGTAGGGTTGGGTTTTAACACTGTATCGGGTCCGGGTCAGTTCCAGGGAGTAACCCAAACCCGGTTCGTACCCGCGGGTAGAGTAGGGTTGGGTCAGGTCCGGAACCGATTGTTTTGTGCACCTCTAATTATGAGTGATTAAAAAAATAAAGAAAATAGAGCAGAATCTATATCATTCTTGGCCAGAAGAGTACGTTCAACACAAGTAGCAATAATGATGTAATACCAAGTAGTCAAGAAATTTCAAACAGTTTTAACAAAATATCCGACAGAAGTATCTATAACATTAGAATCAGGTATCATTTTCATTTCTTGATTTTCTTCAAGAAATCCAAGAAAGTCTTGCCACCCATAAACGGCTGTAAAACTTCTGGTATCGCAACACCTTTTTCAGTTTGGTAGTTTTCCAGAATGCAACAAAGGGTTCTCTCGGTTGCTGTGAGAGTCGAGTTCAACAGATGGCAGTACTGCTTCACCGGATCATTGCCCTGCACATCAAAAAACAAAATAAATAATAATAGTAACAATGTATCATGTATTTATAAAACATGAAGATAATAATAATGAAAGAAAACAAACCTTTTGTCCAAATCGAATTTCCAACTTCCTTGACTGATAATCCGTACAATTCGAACACGAAACAAGTTCTCTGTAAGTTTTGGATGCAGGAAACCATGCTTCCAAATCGTACTTCTTCGCTGCAGCATCGTTTAAAGCACCCGACACTATGGACACTACTTGATAAGGCAATTTCAACTGTCACGTATAAAATTCATCAAAGTTAAAACCAAATTATAATAAAAAAGCACAGACTATTATATACTTAAAAGACACATACCATCTGATAAAACTCCTCATGCATTTCCCAAGAATCATTGCCAGTAGGTTTGGTTAAGCAAAACTGTTCAACCTTTTCAAATTGATAAACACGGAAAATTCCAAGAGTGTCTCTACCGTGTGAACCAGCCTCCTTACGAAAGCAAGACGAGTATCCAGCATATCTGATAAACTTTCCAACATTACACAACCAAAAAGAAAACATATGCATTTATATATGTGTGTGTGCAAAAGCATTTAGACCTTAATGGTAGTTCATTTGGATGAATCTAGTCATCAATATGATAAGCACAAAGTGGTTGTTCAGCAGTTGCAATCAGATACTTGTCATCTCCCTCGCCTGTTACCTTTAAAATAAAAAAACTCACTTTATGTTAAGTCAGTTACAAATTGTATCAAGAACAGTTTCATGACTGCGAGTTTCATCTTGACTTGTATAAATTATACTATTGTAACAAGGTTGTATAAGTGTAAGTGCGAGCTTCCTTTTGATTTGTATAAATTATACGATTGTACCAAATTTGTATAAGTGTATGACTATAATATTTTTTAAATAGTAAGTTACCTTGTAAAGTTCTTCATCAAATTGAGCTAATTGAGCACACTTTCCCATAATATCTTTCCTCATAAAGAACGGTGTCTGCAGTGCCGTGTATTTCCTTTTTTCCAAAAAATCAAGACTGAAATTTATAAGAGCTTGGTTTAAGCGTACACCGTCTCCTTTTAAATAATATCATCTGCCACCAGCAACATTAGCACCTGAATTTCATATATTGAGATGATCAACTGCATAACTTTTTTACAAGTTGGAGGAATATAGCTAACTCAATGAAGAAAGATTACAAGTTGGAGAAAGCTCATAAATTTGCAGAATAAGAAAATTAGCATCTATGTCGCATATGGTAAGAGTTGCAACTTTGCCCCATGTGGGTAAAACTTTATAACTAAATGGTCAAAGTCAAATATACCATGAGATCATTTAAAAATACTTGCAACTTCTTGTACCTCTTAACTTAAAATGACTGGTTTAGGTCTAGGATCTTAATATCTAAGGTTTTTAATTGTATCCAATAAATAAATTATTTAAAGAATTCCAGAAAAAAATGAAAATAATTGTTGACGAGTCAAGCCTAAACCTAAACCTTTTTTACCTTAATTAAAAAAAATCTTCATTAGAACCGAAACCTAACTGACCCGTAACTCAACAACTGACAAGCCAGTTGTGGAATCTCTACTATAAACGGATAAGCATAGCCTGCAAACAAACTGAACAAACATGCACAGAGCATGTTTATGTTTGTACATTTATCTTTAACGTAACACGAACACTAACACTCAATAGAACTAACTTTTTGCTCATGCTTGCTCAATAAGAAAATGAACATGTTCGTGTTCGTTCATGTTTGTTAAAATTCTAAGCAAACGATTCACTAACAACATAATTGAACAAGCCAACAAACATAAACATACATAAATGAACACAAACGTACAAGTCTAATCATTAAAAAGCTAACATAAATAACAATAATCCTATGTATATACACACACGATTATAAATTTGACATTTTCTATTAATATCTAGGCTAACATAAATAAACGAACACATATGAACGATCGTCTCAAACGTAAATAAACGAACACATATGACGAACGTTCACAAACGTAAATAAACAACACATGAACGAAACATTTCATGTAGTTCATTTAATTAAATGAACAATAGCTTTTGTGCATGTAAACAAACTTCCAACCGAATAGTACACTGAACATTCGGTTCGTTTACAAGCCTGACTAAACATATGCCAAAATTCCAAACATCAAAATATAAACAATAAACCACAAGAATACGATATATAGTCAAATCATTGTAATACCTTTCTTCAGATCCGCAATTCCAAGAAGTTCAACAAGCTCAACATGATTTTTTAGTTTCGGTTCTTCTCTTCTCTCTCCCCAAGTCCGAACAACAGCATTGTTCGCCTGTATTATACAAGGGTAATATTGTAATACAACCACCATGTAGAAAATGCATAAAAGATAAAAGATAACTGCTACAAACATAACATTTATTAAACGAAAGTATTAAAAAAATAAATGTTAACCTCGTCATTGCTAACAGGAACAGAATCATGAACAAGATTCCCAACTGTCTCCAATTTAGAATAAAATGCTATTTTGGCCTCTTGAACCTCCTCTTGTTTCCTTGCAGTTGAGTCCTTATTCTCCTGTGTGCTTTGAATTAGGGAGCTTGCATCTTCTCCAGACTTGAAAACAATAAATTTCACAACTTAGCTTTTGTTTTTGGAATCAAAACATTACATTACTTTAAGATCACAAAGCTAATCATTTTGTTTTAAAACATGAAAATAGCAAAGGACTTACAATCTTAAGTTTAGCGACTTCTTTGTTAATCTTGTTAAAGTCTTTTTTCAACTGATCCAGCTCAAATTGACCTATATATATATATAATAACAAAACAATAATGATAATAATAATAATAATAATAAGCGAAAAAAGTATTAAGAAATAGAAAAACAGACGTTGTCGCCAGTCTTTGTCAAGCTGAATAACCTCATCGACAAGTTCGACACTTGCACCGCGACGGCGTTGAGACTCACGAATAATTTCAGGGTTTCCACCCTTTTCCTCCCTAAATAGATTAAGGTCCAACATGATGATGCTTTCTGAAAACATCAACAAGTATTATTATTATTATTAAATCAATAACAGCAATGTGTATGAAATGACCAAGTCAACAATTAGTATGTCAGGTCAAACAACTGAAATTGAAATAACACTAGTATTATCAATCTAAACAAATAGCAAACAAACCCTTAATATACGAATAATAAATCAACCCAGCAAGAATTGTTGTCTGTGAACTTCAAATCCACAAAAAAAAACTTACAAATATTCATTCGGTGGAGACAGGAACGACGGCGGCGATGATGCAGAATCCACGCTAGGGTTCTAATTATAATGTTCTCCTCGTGGGGTTTTGCAACTAAACATATAAAATTAAATTAAATACATTATAAAAAGCACGTAGGGCATGGTTGGGATTCCTTATTTACATCTTCATATATATATATATATATCCTTATTTATACGAGGAGTTTTTCATAAGTTATAAAATCCTAACTTATGAAAACTCATTTTTTCTTTCTTTAAAGTGTTTAATAAGTTAAATTACTCAAACACTATTTTAACTAATAAAAGTGAATAAGTTATCAAAACACCCCCGTAGTATTATAGTATGTACCGGTATCACTTGTATCATTTTATTTTATTTTTTGGATATGGCAATGAAAAATTTGAACTAGATTCTCGAGGTTGTTGGTTTGAATCCCGAGTTCACTTCATCGTGTGTTACGACAAATAGTTATGCTCTTGTGCTGGCACAACGACTGTCAAGTGGCAGCCGACAGTAGGGTTTCCTAGAGGAACGTTGAAGTCAGCGTGGGACCGTTAAGACAACATAGTCTGGCCATTAAGGGCAGCAGTGCTCTCTAAATTTGCGAAGTGCGATGGCCTAACATACAATAAAATAATTGTTTCAAACAAAAAAAAATAAATCAAGTGTGTTATAAGTTATGAAAAAAAGCCCTCGTATAACTCATATAACGGGGACGGGTTAAAAAATGTTGAGAAGCAACGTGAGCGTCACACATAAGAAAAAATAAAAAGGCTGAGGAGCAATGTGATGATAACACGTCAGCTTTTTTTTTATTTGTTTTATACATAGTATAGATAGATCTCTAAGGTCACAACGTATTTTCTAACTTTTTATAACAAAAAACCATCAACTCAATCAAAGTGTATAAATATTTTTATTCTAGTGGATGATTAAATCGTGAACATAGCTTTTAGTTGACCAAACAGGAATAAAGAGAGAATGTATCCATCAACTCAATCAAAGTTTATAAATCTTTTTATTCTGGTGGATGATTAAATCGTGAACATAGTTTTTAGTTGACCAAACAGGAATAAAGAGAGAATGTATGAAAGTTAAGTTTATAAAAATTGACGATGAACATCCCAAAACAATGTTCAAAATCAGAAGTCAAAACCAATGTGGAATGCCTTAACTATGGAAACTTTGTCTTTGACGGCATATATGAAATTAGTCAACTATTCATAACTTTTCTAAAATAATCATATGATACTATGATAGTGCTTTTTTATATGTTACAATAACTATTTCTATAAATAGTCAATACGATTGTGTTTACATTAATCATTAAAAGATTATCTATTAGAAACGACAGAGTACCCATATGGGTATGGTACATAGCTCCCAAACCACATGACAACATCACCGCCACCTTATGTGGATATGGTTCATGGCTTCATTTCATGGCAAATTTTTGCTACATAAACTTGGTTCATTGTTGACTATTGAAGAATTAAAATGAGTTAATAAAGTTCTTGGGTACTTGTGGGGTATGTCTTGCTAGTAATTTAATGGTTTATGGATAATTAAGGGTAGAAATTATGTGGTAATACAGGATTGATCGGTACATGTAGTACCCATAAGTGTCTCTTCCCTCTTAAGGCAATTAACTGAGACGTGCATAGAGAATAATCCATTTTGACTGTTTAGAGATATACGAGAGTAGTTACCAGAATTACGAACATAGTGATATCATTATTTACTTTCTCACGATTAATAATTTGTTAAAGATTATATTTGATATCAACTAATAATTCGTGTAAGATACTTTGATTAGACATGACAAATTAATGATCTATGATACAACCCTTTAACATGATATCACTTGTTACTGAAGAAGTTAAACAGGATAGGGTTAGGATATATGAGGAATATAAACCACTACTGTAAGTTTTGACATCACAATATGACACGAACAATGTTGACTAGATTACCTTTGATGGTGGTTGCTATTACGGTAGAGGTGTTTTTTTAAGCAAATACTTGAATATTTATTATCAAATACTTAGTATCAACTAAAGCAATGTTACAAGAAAGTCGCCAACGATCTCGTGTATAATACATCCATCTTAAAAGAGGGGAAATGAAAATAAAATTATATTCAAACCCATTAAGATAAAAAGGTTTTGGTTCTACACTTCTACTACTCCCATTGTTTGAATATATATTGAATATCGCATATATATTAACCATCATATTACACTGTTTAAACCTACTTTAATGGATATAAGTTATTATTTCTGTTAATGTTGCACCTGAAACATCACGAGTAACGAAATAACTATATCAAACATCATAAGTTTCATAATGAACCAAAAAAAAAGTTGTCTAGTAGTGTTTTTTTATGTTTATTTTCCATGTTGGACTAATTGTACAAGACAAAATAAGGGACAAAAAAGTAAGCTTTAGAGAGCTTATGAGGTTCACGAATGAGGAGGAGCGAGTGGAATTGAGGAAGACTTACAAAATGGCCAAGAGAGCGGCGAAGAAGGCGGTGCCGGAAGCAAGGAACAAGTCCTATACACATATGTATGAACGTTTAGAAACAAAAGAGGGAGAACATGCTATGTTTAAGATTGTCAAAGCCATGGAGCGTAGAAGGCAAGATCTAGTGCCTGTGAAGTTTATAAAGGATACAGATGGGCATGTACTGGTAAAGGAGCAGGACATTAAGTTAAGATGGCAAACCTACTTCCACAACCTTTTTAACAATGCGAGAGCTTACCAAGGAGAATATGACAACACAACATTTCAACGAAACAACCGAATAACTGCTACTGCCGGCGGATCACACGGCAAGAGGTGCATACTGCACTTAGGAGGATGGAAAGGGCTAAGGAGATTAGCCAGACAACATACACATCGAGGTGTGGAAGTGCTTAGGAGAAGAATGAGTCATGTGGTTAACTACTTTTTTCAATATTATCCTCAAATCTGGTAAGATGCCAGACCAGTGGAGGAGCAGCGTCGTAGTCCTCATAAGAAAAAAGGAGATGCCCAATGTTGTAATAACTACCGAGGAATCAAACTACTAAGCTATACTACGAAGCTATGGGAAAGAGTGATTGAGGCTAGACTTAGACGGGAAACTCAGGTTACGGTGAATCAATTTGGCTTCATGCCAGGGCGTTTTACCATAGAGGCAATACACATTATAAGAAGATTGATGAAAAAGTATATGGAGAAGAAGCGTAACCTTCATATGGTGTTTATTGACCTAGAAAAGGCGTACGACAGTGTGTCACGCCAAGTGCTTTGGGAGTGCCTAGAGGGTAGAGGGGTCCCGAGGAGATATATAGAGATAATTATGGACATGTATACCAGGAGTGCAACAAGTGTCCGTGCGCCCGTGGGGGATACTGATTTCTTCCTCGTGGAGGTAGGCCTTCACCATGGGTCTGTGTTGAGTCTGTTTCTTTTTGAATGTAAGGCCCCGTTACCGGTAACCCTACTTTCGTGTTGGATTTACTCATAAACACAGTTCTAAATATCAGAGTTAATTAAAACATTTACGCGGAATATAAAACTTTCATAAAACTTTGCATAATTCATAACTTGTCTCAAAACATTCTTTGTCTTTCAACATTAAAGCATTAAATTAAAACATCATAAGTCTTCAGATGCCAGACTCTCGTTCAGTGCCATGTGTCCCCTCAAGCGAGCTGCCTCATTCTACTCACCTGCGTGCATACTAAAAGTCAGCTACGCTGAGTGAGTTCTAGATAATCACATAATCATACCATTCACATAACAATATATTCATCCTTTCATTCATACTTTTATACTTGCATACTTTCTTACTTTCATACTTTCTTACTTTCTTACATTCATACTTTCTTACTTTCATACTTTCTTACTTTCATTTGTATTAACTTACTTTCATATCTTATGTTATAAAGAGCATTACGCCCTACATTCCTCGAGTATTATTAGGGCTCGGTACCCTCCTTCCTCGAGTATTATTAGGGCTCGGTACCCTCCTTCCTCGAGTATTATTAGGGCTCGGTACCCTCCTTCCTCGAGTATTATTAGGGCTCGGTACCCTCCTTCCTCGAGTATTATTAGGGCTCGGTACCCTCTTTCCTCGAGTATTATTAGGGCTCGGTACCCTCTTTCCTCGAGTATTATTAGGGCTCGGTACCCTCTTTCCTCGAACATTAGTAGGGTTCGGTTCCCTAGTTCTCGAATATTAGTAGGGTTCGATTCCCTCTTCGTTACCATACAACCATACATTATCATTTCTTTCTTTTATTATCTTTATCACGTTCATACACGTAAACATACATATCATACTTACCTTACACATAGCGTTACAACCTGACAGTACGTGCAATATCCGAAGATCGTTCACGTAACATCAAGCAATCATTCATACATATCATATCATTCACATAAGGCATACACTTATCTCGTAGGATAAGTGTATTAACAAACATATTGAGTATGCACACAGCCCCGAAAACATAACACATAAGGGGGCTAGAAACTCACCTGAATACGGTTACGTTCTCCGTTGATTGTAATTCCTTTCTTTAACTGGGCTCGGCTAACTGTATAATATTTACACATATCAATTAACTACTACTACCCGTTTTCAATAACTGCCTTAACACATTTCCCATTAGGTTTTTAATTCATTTTATAAACGAACTTCACTTCAGGCGAAGTTAAACCTTAGGCGAACTTGGAAACAACTTGGTTCTGGCTTGATTCGATCGAATAGGGACATATTCGATCGAATCTGAGGCACACTCGATCGAACTAGACACACACTCGATCGAACCAGCTGGGAAAACTCGTTCGATCGAACATGGCACTCGTTCGATCGGATAGATACTCGTTCGATCGAATACGGATCTCATTCGGTCGAATGAGGCGGAGACCATTCGGTTGCTTTCTTATTCGATCGAATGGACTGGTTCGATTGACTCATTCGATCGAATGGACTGATTCGATTGACTCATTCGATCGAATGGACTGATTCGACTCCTTCAAGCTGGGCGACGGAGAAACCTACGGGTTTTTCCGGATTTTCCAGATTTCGACCCAAAATCGAAGTTTTTGACATGGAAATGCTCGGGATTGAAAGGGCTATCGATTCCTAGTACTTTTAAACACAAAAGCTTGCATTTTGACACCAAAACAAGGCGGTTTTTGACCCGAAAACTCAAGTTACGAAAATGGGAGTTTTTGCTCGATTTGAGGTCGAAAATGGTTATGAAAACGGATGATTCTCGAGAGGGACTTACCAAAAACGATTAGGAACAAGATTGTGGACTCGGATTTGTGATTCGAGAACTTTCTCTCTCTAGTTTCTCTCTCTAGAATTGAGAGTGTTTGGGTGTGGGAGTGAAAGGGAGTTGGTGAAAATGGTGAAAGTGTCAAGAACTTTCGTTTATATACTACGGGTTTGGTTAGGCTCGGGTTGGCTTCCTACGGGTCGAGACAGGCCGAGTTCATAAAATAACTAAGCCCAAGACCCGTTCCTTACTCGACATTAAATAACTAAACATAACTTTCTTTTATTTATCATTATAAAAATTTCGGGATGTTACAAGTCTTCCCTCCTTAAAGAGGTTTCGTCCCCGAAACCTAACTTATTCCCTATAAAAGGAAAACTTCTTATATTTACACGCTTTATTGAATCGCCTTCGCTTTCTGAGTTACCCTTCTTACTTCCGGCTTTGCAGTCATCGAATGGTGGTCATGTGTTTTAGCTATTTAAGGTAGCTTGTCCATGAGACCCTCGATGCACCAAGACTCATCTCATCCTTCTAAGGGTTTCGATTAGTACTTTTAACACTATTGTCTAAATCAACATTTCACCATAACATAATAATCATTCTTAACCAAACTCAAAATAATTACACACCACAGATAAACATAAGTTTTAAACCTTAACACAAAACAAGTTCTTAAGCAAATGTAATTTAATAGAACCATTGCATGAGCAATTATTCCTTCGTCAGGTGTTCCTCTCTGCAGTTTCCCAAAGTCTTCATCCTTTCGCACCTACCGCCCCTGATTCCTTGCAATCCCTAGCCATGTGGTCAGCTTTTCCGCATTTGAAGCACTTTGGACGATCAGGGCATTCTCGAGAATAATGCCCACTCTTTCCACACCGATAGCACCTGTCTGTCCCAGTCTTGCATTCTCCCTGGTGCACTCGCCCACATGTCTCACATGTATCCTTGTTCCCACCCTTGGCCTTCCTCTCATCAGTTGTTGTCACCATCACGCCAGACCGCTTAGCAGAGGTAGCCCATTTCTTCTCCTTCTTTTCTCCTTCATGTCCTTCCTTTGGCTTCTTGCAATCCCTTGCTAGGTGCCCACGTCCTCCACAGTTGTGACACCTATGGTAATCATTACATTCCCCAGAGGAATGTCCTGCTCTTCCACACCTGTAGCAAACACCTAATCCCTTTCTGCACTCTCCGGGGTGTCTCTTCCCACATTTTTCACAAGCAGTGAACCCCTCTTGCCTTGCCTTCTTTTTGCGTGGATCCACCTCATCGGCTTCCTCTGGTTCTGGAGTTGGGTTCTTTTTTCTTCTTTTCCCCCACCGTTCTTGCTCCCCCACAATCCCTAGCTAAGTGACCCGACTTACCACACTTATAACATTTCTGGTTCTCGGTGCAATCACGAGTTATGTGTCCCTTCTTCCCACATCGGTAGCACTGATTTGGACCAGCCTTGCATTCCCCTAGGTGCATCTTCCCGCACACTTTGCATGTTTCCCTTCCCGCGACCTTTAGTATCTTCTTCCCCGCATACTCCACGACATCTACAGATCCTTTGGTTCCTTTCGCTCCTCCCTTATAATCATCACCCTTCTTTCCGTCTCCTCCTGCCTTCTCAGTGGCCCTTGCATGGTTTTCGGCAGACTTGTCAGTACGAAATTTCTTCTCTGCAGCAGCTACAGCGTAAGAAATGGCAAATTGAGTAACAGGATCCAGCTGATACCCTTCATTGCTGCTTGGTCCTTGCAAAGTTTCACTTTTATCCTTTTTCGTGGTAGTAACTAGTTCTTCAGAAGGTTCTCGGACAACGCGTATTCCAAGAGGACGTCCAGTGTGACCTCCCTTACCAACAAACCTTTTTGCTCCAGCCATCGTAATCTAAAAGGGAAAACACAAACATCATCACTCAAGGAACTATCTAGTACAAGGATAGTAAGGCTAACAGGTAATAACAGTGGCCAGTTGTGATTAGCTGATCACGTTACCTTCCTTGTCCTATACACTTCCCTTTATGAGTCTATTTGTGCTGGTTCTACTTAAGCAGTTTGTCAAATTAAACAATCAATTATTCCTATCCCTGACGTTCACATATCTTTCCTTTCTCATTAACATATATCATTTAATCATACACCTTACCTTTACTGATCTTGCTTGAGCGACACATGGCATTCTTGAACTGGCATCTTCTTTCCTTTCTTACTTAAATCCCATTTTCTGTTCGAGTCTAAGCATGTAGGATGCTTAAATCTCTCGAACTTATGCTCTGATACCAACTTGTAAGGCCCCGTTACCGGTAACCCTACTTTCGTGTTGGATTTACTCATAAACACAGTTCTAAATATCAGAGTTAATTAAAACATTTACGCGGAATATAAAACTTTCATAAAACTTTGCATAATTCATAACTTGTCTCAAAACATTCTTTGTCTTTCAACATTAAAGCATTAAATTAAAACATCATAAGTCTTCAGATGCCAGACTCTCGTTCAGTGCCATGTGTCCCCTCAAGCGAGCTGCCTCATTCTACTCACCTGCGTGCATACTAAAAGTCAGCTACGCTGAGTGAGTTCTAGATAATCACATAATCATACCATTCACATAACAATATATTCATCCTTTCATTCATACTTTTATACTTGCATACTTTCTTACTTTCATACTTTCTTACTTTCTTACATTCATACTTTCTTACTTTCATACTTTCTTACTTTCATTTGTATTAACTTACTTTCATATCTTATGTTATAAAGAGCATTACGCCCTACATTCCTCGAGTATTATTAGGGCTCGGTACCCTCCTTCCTCGAGTATTATTAGGGCTCGGTACCCTCCTTCCTCGAGTATTATTAGGGCTCGGTACCCTCCTTCCTCGAGTATTATTAGGGCTCGGTACCCTCCTTCCTCGAGTATTATTAGGGCTCGGTACCCTCTTTCCTCGAGTATTATTAGGGCTCGGTACCCTCTTTCCTCGAGTATTATTAGGGCTCGGTACCCTCTTTCCTCGAACATTAGTAGGGTTCGGTTCCCTAGTTCTCGAATATTAGTAGGGTTCGATTCCCTCTTCGTTACCATACAACCATACATTATCATTTCTTTCTTTTATTATCTTTATCACGTTCATACACGTAAACATACATATCATACTTACCTTACACATAGCGTTACAACCTGACAGTACGTGCAATATCCGAAGATCGTTCACGTAACATCAAGCAATCATTCATACATATCATATCATTCACATAAGGCATACACTTATCTCGTAGGATAAGTGTATTAACAAACATATTGAGTATGCACACAGCCCCGAAAACATAACACATAAGGGGGCTAGAAACTCACCTGAATACGGTTACGTTCTCCGTTGATTGTAATTCCTTTCTTTAACTGGGCTCGGCTAACTGTATAATATTTACACATATCAATTAACTACTACTACCCGTTTTCAATAACTGCCTTAACACATTTCCCATTAGGTTTTTAATTCATTTTATAAACGAACTTCACTTCAGGCGAAGTTAAACCTTAGGCGAACTTGGAAACAACTTGGTTCTGGCTTGATTCGATCGAATAGGGACATATTCGATCGAATCTGAGGCACACTCGATCGAACTAGACACACACTCGATCGAACCAGCTGGGAAAACTCGTTCGATCGAACATGGCACTCGTTCGATCGGATAGATACTCGTTCGATCGAATACGGATCTCATTCGGTCGAATGAGGCGGAGACCATTCGGTTGCTTTCTTATTCGATCGAATGGACTGGTTCGATTGACTCATTCGATCGAATGGACTGATTCGATTGACTCATTCGATCGAATGGACTGATTCGACTCCTTCAAGCTGGGCGACGGAGAAACCTACGGGTTTTTCCGGATTTTCCAGATTTCGACCCAAAATCGAAGTTTTTGACATGGAAATGCTCGGGATTGAAAGGGCTATCGATTCCTAGTACTTTTAAACACAAAAGCTTGCATTTTGACACCAAAACAAGGCGGTTTTTGACCCGAAAACTCAAGTTACGAAAATGGGAGTTTTTGCTCGATTTGAGGTCGAAAATGGTTATGAAAACGGATGATTCTCGAGAGGGACTTACCAAAAACGATTAGGAACAAGATTGTGGACTCGGATTTGTGATTCGAGAACTTTCTCTCTCTAGTTTCTCTCTCTAGAATTGAGAGTGTTTGGGTGTGGGAGTGAAAGGGAGTTGGTGAAAATGGTGAAAGTGTCAAGAACTTTCGTTTATATACTACGGGTTTGGTTAGGCTCGGGTTGGCTTCCTACGGGTCGAGACAGGCCGAGTTCATAAAATAACTAAGCCCAAGACCCGTTCCTTACTCGACATTAAATAACTAAACATAACTTTCTTTTATTTATCATTATAAAAATTTCGGGATGTTACATTGAAGTAGTCTTGGATGAGTTGTCAAAATCGATTCAGGAGACACTCTCGTGGTGCATGATGTTCGCAGACGATACTATGTTAGTTGCTGAGACAAAACAAGATCTTAACATGAGGCTAGAGGAGTGGCGAACAACCTTAGAGACAAAAGGTTTAAGGATTAGTTACTTTAAGACGGAGTACCTCCACTGTGATTTTAGTGGGGTAAATGACAATGAGGACGTCCAGATCACCATTGAAGGGCAAGTGGTTACGCAGGTAACGAAGTTCAAGTATCTAGGATCATTTGTTCAGAGCGATGGAGAATTAGACAGTGATGTGGCCCATCGAGTTCAGGTAGGATGGTGTAGATGGAGAGCAGCCACAGGTATATTGTGCGACAAGAGATTCTCAACTAAACTATAGGGAAAATTTTATAGGGTCGCAGTTGTAACAACTCGGGTTTTTGAACTTATACTTTTACTCGACTCTGTTCAATGTGCGGGTATTTTTATTAAATATACTTCGTTTATCAAATTAAATTTAATTATTTTATTAATATTTAATTAGTTATAAATATATCTTTTGAGTTTTTACACATTTAACCCAAAATTCAAGTTTTAATCTCTTTTGTATCCAACCTCAAACATCAGGGTTCTAACTGTAAATATTGTTATAATCCATATTATAACTTGGATATCCGTTTACCAAACGCGACCCATACTCGTTTCTTGTACCCGAATCCAATTAACAAATACTTGGACAATAATTTTAGTTTATTTGTAGAGATTGATCTTGCATATCATTTGTTATTATCAATTTCGGCCTAGACAAACGATCTAATTAAGTTAACACTATCAAAACTTGATCCAATTTCCATCTTTATCGAACCGACAATCCTAACTCTTGATTAACATGAAATTGTTGATTTTATTTCAATTAAATGTATAGATTCATTCCTTATATTGTAGCCAACAATTCCCCCATATTTAATTAGATTAACATAAATGTTTTTAACTCGTTCATACACCAATAAGCGCCGACCCTAAACTTAGTTCAATATACATTCAAACGTTCGTATAAATTCAACTGAACTTCCTGGCAGGATCATCGAACCCTAGACGTCATATACCCTCTAACCAATTTGATTATAAACCTTGGTTGATTGTTCGTCTCTGCTTCGTCTGGCCGTCCAGTGTAGCGTCAATTTAACCCGGCTCCGATCGTCACAAGAGGTAATTGAATACATGTTTAAGATTGCGATTCTATGCTGAACAAAAGCCCTAAGGCTTAACTGATTAACACTAACGGATTGATCGAATTGGATTTGTTAGGGTTTGTATTCAAAACTGTTAGGTCTGCTATTGTTTATATTTAAGAGAAATCAATTATAAATGCATGTAGCTGGTAGCCTAGCTGGTTAGTACAATGGTTAAGGAGTGGCAGGTCGCGGGTTCGAGTCCCTGCCACCCCGTTTATGTTTATTTTGGTATTTTATTTTTTAAAACCCTTTTAATAAATAACAAATATAATAATAACTAATAAATAAATTATTTTAATAAAAACCGTCTATGATACACTTGTTTTCCCACATATTTCCGTTCATATATGAACAAATATGTATATATAATACCATGTAAACTAATATTAAGGGTTTAATATATATATATATATATATATATATATATATATATATATATATATATATATATATATAAAAGGTAAACCTTATATATATTTTTAACAAACTAATAATATTCTTAAAGATGCATTTTATTTATAAAGTATTTTTATATATTAAATATTATAATACACTTTTAAAAGGATTAATAAACTAATAATACTTTTTAAAGATGTGTTTTACTTATATAATATTTTTTTATATACTTTATTTGTAATATAACAAGCTAATAATTTTCATATACAATAATATATTATATTAATTATGATTAAAAAGAATATAATATTAACTTAATAATAATTATAATTATCGAGCTCTCTTGTCCAATCTGGTTTATTAACTTAGTATTTTCGTATCGTATCTTCCTTATTAGGCTTTAACGTCCGCGTGTGACTTTCCCGCATTCTCATTATTTTAATCGACTTTGTTCTTCTTTGAGGTGAGTAACACATTCCCCTTTTTTTACTCGTTTTCCACGTTTTGGGGACATATGTGTAAATTATATTTCTTATATATACTTATACTCAAAACTGCAACTATTGTCTTATGTATTAACAACTTATACCTTACTTGTTTATGTGCTTACTTGTTTTATATGCTTCCGCATTCGGAGAGGTCCAGCATGTAACACCCCGACCAAAGGCGGATTATACATCGGGGCGCCACATATTGTTTCATTACTCGTGACACTATTGGGTGTCAATATTTAATAAATACATTCATTCGCGCACGCGCAGGGTAAACATAAGATAACATAAATCATCATAAATCAATATATTATAAATCATAATATTCGGACAGCAATAACTTGTCTTGATACATTTTTAATCTAGGTCCAAAATAAAGAAAACTTCCTAGGTTATCTCGAGCTCCAAAACAGCTACTGCAAACCTGAACATGTGTTAAAATAAACGTCAAACACTTGCGTGTTGGTGAGAAATCAAGTTTAATACAATACATAGATAACAATAAAATCTGCGCGCAACATGTGTATGTCTGGTTTTCAACAAGGGTGTAATCTGATCGGGACCAACTCTAAGATTCATAAGACTGCCAGTGCTCACAATTGAGCTCACAAACAAGACTAACTGTGCATGTGTAAACAAAAGAGGAAAATCATAAACGATAGTTCTCCCGTGTTCATCTAATGGTACCATGAAAACTGCGGAATAGACCGACAAGACGGTTAATGATCCACACATACAAATAAACAGCCAAGTCTACGTCCTCAACACATGGGATACTGCGCGACTAAAGTTCATAAACAAGTTTAAGACTCTAAGTTTGTATGAACACATGAACATCCCAAAACATTAAAAGCAAAAAGGGATTAGGTACGAGATTACTCACTTGATAAACGATGCGGTGTAAGATAAAGCAAGAACCAACTTTAAACAAGCACAAGTTAACCTATAAATAAGATTATTGTTTTAATGATTTGTTTCAAGTCTTGATTATAAGTTAGCATAATTAATAAGTAAATTATTATATATAATATATATTACCGGAAAAGCAGGGCAGAACAGGGAGGAGGCAAGAGAGGGAGGCGGCAGAGAGCAAGGAAAACAGGAGAGAGTAAGTGTAGTGTGTGAAGTGTTTAAGAAAATAGTACTATATATAGGCAAACCCTAGGGGACACAAACCCTAGAAAAAGGGGAAAAGATCTCAAAAAGTAAAAGAAAAGATATCAACAGTAAAAAGTTCTGAAAAGCAAAGATATCAAAAGATATGGTAGCAGGGAAAAAGAGAAAAAGGCTGACAGGATTCAGAAAAAGGCATGGGAGAGGACAGATAAAGTACTGGTCAAGCAAGGCAAAAGCAGATTCTCAAAAGATTATGTCAGTCACTTTTTCTGTCAACCAATGGGGTTGGTGCGCATGCTGCGCCGAAAGTAACTCTTCAGACATAAAGCAGATTAGGTCAACAGCTCAAAAGATAAGACAACACAAAAGCAAACGGCTAGATTAAACAGAAGAAAACTCAAAGGGTTTAACGCGAGAAGGCTGACACAAAAGGTCAAGAGAGCGCGAGCGCGAAGGCAGACAGAACTATCCTTAACGCGTCGCGGAAAGAACTACATTTCTAAGCGCGCCGCGGGAAGAGTCACATTTCTTAGCGCGCCGCGGGAGGAACTAAAATTCCTAGCGCGCCGCGGGAAGAACTTCCGTCCTTCGCGCACCGCGAGAAGAATTACAATTCTTAACGCGCTGCGAGAAGAGTTCGTCTCGCGTATCGCTGAAACAGGTGGTCTTTACGCAGGATTCCTTGTAAGGGAGTCTGGCGCGTGGAGCTGCGCAGACAACCTTAGGCGGGAAGGAACAAAGGACAAGCAAAGAGTTAGAAGAAAAAGAGGGAAACAAGGCGTAAGGGCGGGACGGCGACAAGAGGGAAAAGAAGGCGGAAAGAGAGAAGGAAGAGGGACGGGACGGCGGAAAGAAAGAGAGAGAAAGAGGCGGGAAGGAAAAGTATATTATTATTATTAAAAATAAAGTATAAGTATAAATAAATATTAAATCATAAAAGAAAAGAGTTCGGGACAGAGAAACGGGTACCTGGGTCGGGTCGGATCGGGGCAGATGTCACAGTCTCCCCTACTTTAAGAAATTTCGTCCCGAAATTTATCTCGAAGTAGGTTGCGCAGAGAACAGGTGCGGGTACTTGATCTTCATTTGATCTTCCCTTTCCCATGTAAACTCGGCTTCGCGCTTGGACTCCCAACGAACTTTCACGATAGGGATACGACTGCGCTTGGTTTGCTTAACCTCGCGATCCATAATCTCAACAGGCTTCTCAACGAAATGCATAGATTCATCAACTTGAACTTCATCAAGTGGAATGTGAAGGTTCTCGTCAGCTAAACACTTCTTGAGATTGGATACATGGAACGTTGGATGCACATTACTGAGCGCGGGCGGCAGGTCAAGTCTGTAGGCAACTTTTCCCACACGCGCGAGAATCTTGAATGGACCAACATAACGAGGAGCAAGCTTACCCTTCTTCCCAAAGCGGACAACACCTTTCCAAGGCGACACCTTGAGGAGAACAAGATCACCAACTTGAAATTCGAGAGGCTTCCGCCTACGATCTGCGTAACTCTTCTGTCGGCTTCTGGCAGTCAGCAGATGATCACGGATCTTGGCGATTTTATCGGTTGTCTCTTGAACAAGTTCGGGTCCTGTGATTTGAGTTTCACCCACTTCGCTCCAACAAATCGGGGAGCGGCACTTACGACCGTAAAGTGCTTCAAATGGGGCCATACCGATACTGGAATGATAGCTGTTATTATAAGAGAACTCGATCAAAGGTAGGTGCGAATCCCAATTACCTCCAAAATCAAGAACACAAGATCGGAGCATATCCTCAAGAGTTTGAATAGTTCGCTCAGACTGACCGTCAGTCTGAGGATGATATGCCGTACTCATGTCCAAGCGAGTTCCTAGCGCAGATTGGAGAGATTTCCAAAAGCGAGATATAAAACGGCCATCGCGATCGGATATGATGCTCAAAGGAGTACCATGGCGGCAGACAATTTCCTTGACATAAAGCTGCGCGAGATGCTCAACACGGTAGTTTTCACGAATGGGCAGAAAGTGAGCAGACTTAGTCAAACGATCCACTATTACCCAAATGCTATCATGTTTGCTTGCTGTCAAAGGTAACTTGGTAATAAAGTCCATCGCTACACATTCCCATTTCCACGTAGGAATTTCTGGTTGTTCGAGCAAACCAGATGGGCGTTGGTGTTCAGCTTTCACTTTAGAACAAGTCAGACATTTAGCTACGAACACAGCAATATCCTTTTTCATACCAGGCCACCAATAAGTTATGCGCAAATCCTTGTACATCTTATCAGTGCCAGGATGAATAGAATACCGAGATTTGTGTGCTTCACTCAGGATATCAGCGCGAAGATTCTCATCAAAGGGAATCCAGATGCGATTAAGATAACAGAGAATTCCACTCAGATTAGGGACAAAATGCGCTTCCGCGCCACACGCTAACTCGGCGCGAAGGTTACCATTGCTGATGGATGCGCGCTGCGCGTCACGAATACGCGATTCAAGGTTGCTTTGGATCGGCGCGAAGTGAAGCTGGGTGCGCGGCAAGATACAGTTAAGTTGGCAGGGTTTTCGGCTGAGCGCATCGGCTACCACATTAGCCTTACCAGGATGATACCGGATCTCACAATCGTAATCGCTGATGAGTTCGTTCCATCGGCGTTGCCTCATGTTAAGTTCCTTTTGATCAAAGATATGCTGAAGGCTTTTATGGTCAGTGTAGAGGATACACTTAGTACCATAAAGGTAGTGTCTCCAGATCTTCAAGGCAAAAACAACTGCACCAAGTTCGAGATCGTGAGTTGTATAATTCTTTTCATGAACCTTAAGTTGCCTTGATGCGTAAGCGATAACCTTGCCTCGTTGCATAAGAACACAACCGAGACCTTGGTTGGATGCATCACAATACACGACAAAATCATCATTACCCTCAGGTAGCGCAAGAACAGGAGCTTCACACAACAAACGCTTGAGCGTTAGAAAGGCTTCTTCTTGCTTCGAGCCCCAAATATACGGTTTACCTTTGTGCGTTAAAGCTGTTAAAGGCAAAGCGATCTTTGAGAAGTTCGAAATGAAGCGCCGGTAATAACCAGCTAAGCCCAGAAAGGAACGGATCTCAGAAGGAGAGGATGGCGTGATCCAGTTCTTGATTGCTTCAATCTTGGATGGGTCGACATGAATACCCATCTTGTTTACAACATGACCAAGAAACTGTACTTCATCCGACCAAAATTCACACTTGGAAAGCTTAGCATAGAGTTGCTCGGTTCTAAGCTTTTGCAACACCAACCGAAGATGTTGCTCATGCTCGGCCTTGGTCTTAGAATACACCAGAACATCATCGATAAACACAATCACGAATTTATCCAAGAAAGGCCTACACACCCGATTCATTAGATCCATGAAAACGGTGGGTGCGTTGGTTAGACCGAAGGACATGACCAAGAATTCAAAATGGCCATAACGAGTTCGAAAAGCAGTCTTCGGAACATCTTCATCGCGGATGCGCAACTGGTGATAACCAGAGCGGAGATCAATCTTGGAAAAACAAGAGGCACCTTGGAGTTGATCAAAGAGGTCGTCAATACGCGGTAAGGGATACCGGTTTTTAATGGTGAGTTTGTTCAACTCGCGGTAATCTATACACATGCGAAACGATCCATCTTTCTTTTTAACGAACAACACCGGAGCACCCCAGGGCGAAGAGCTAGGGCGAATGAATCCTTTAGCAGTCAACTCTTGAAGTTGGCTTGCCAATTCTTGCATCTCAGCGGGTGCAAGACGGTAAGGAGATTTAGCTACGGGGGAAGCACCAGGGACAAGATCAACACGAAACTCGACTTCACGAGCGGGAGGGATACCAGGAAGATCATCAGGAAAAACTTCAGGGAAATCACGCACAACAGGGATATCGCGAAGCTTCTTCTTTTCTTCAGCAGGTTTAACCACATGAGCTAAGAATGCAATACACCTTTTCCGCATGAGTCTTTGGGCTTCGGCGCAAGACATAAGTTTAAGACCGCGGGAGGGTTTTTCGCCGTAGATATGAAGATCACCATTTTCTCGAGGAATGCGAATCAACTTCTTGGCGCAAATAACTTCGGCGCGATTATTCGAGAGCCAGTCCATACCAATGATAACATCAAAGCTTCCAAGAGGCATAGGGATGAGGTCGATTAGAAAATCGTTTTCGTTAAGGTTAAGCGTGCAATCCTTGATCACAGAGTTAATTAAAATAATTTCACCATTAGCCAATTCAACTGAAAAATCTTCTTTTAAGTTATCGCGCGGTCGCGCAAGCTTCTGCTCAAAGGCGCGAGAGATAAAACTTCGATCGGCGCCAGTATCAAAAAGTACAGAAGCATAAAATCCGTTAAGCAAAAATGTACCATTAACTACGTCATTATTCGCTTGCGCTTGGTGCGCGGTTATGTTAAAAGCTCGTCCACGCGTCACTTGGTTTGAAATCTGGTTCACCGGATTCGCTTGCGTAATCTGAACTTGTAGCCTTGGGCACGCGTTCCGGAAATGACTGGGATCACCGCAGTTAAAGCACGATCTGGGTCGTGGGTTTTGGTAGGTTGGTTGTGGGTTCTGCGGGTAGACTGGTGGTGTTTGCGCAATTGGGTTGGCGGGAAGGACTCTACAGTTCTCAGCAGTGTGACCAGTACGGCCACATCGGGTACAAAGTCGACACGGGGTTTGGGTTGGGTGGTGAAATCTACAGGTTGGGCAAAAGGGATGGTTTCCTGTGTAAGGTTTCTTAGTTGGCGGGGCAGGGAGTGCTGGATTGGTTAAGGCATAGTTGTGAACTACAGGAGGTGTTGGGTAGGCTGACAGAGGGTTAGGCGCGTAAACTGGGGGTTGGTAGATGGGTTGCTGGACAATGGGCGGGTTGGTAAGCGCATAGGCCTTGCGCCTGCGCTTGAGGTTGTTACGGTTTGAGGGTTCTGGTTTGGTTTCTGTTGGTTCAGGGGCAGTCTTGGTGAGTTTGGTCTTCTCAGTTCCCCGCAGGAACTGGGTTCCTGCTCTGACATGGTTGTCGCTGAGCACAGCGGCCAACTCGATGGCGTCAGAGAGGGTAACTGGGTTTCTGGCCCATACAGAATCTTGAATTTCCATGGGGAGACCCCCAAGGAATTTCTCGATTGCTCGGCGTGAAGGGGTAACAAGGTGAGGGACCAGTAAGCTTAGCTCGTGGAAGCGCGTCGCGTACTCGCGCGCTTCGCCACTGTATTGCTTTAAGTTCCAGAATTCTTCCTCCAGGCGCTTCACTTCGTTGGGAGGGCAGAATTCTCGCGTAAGAATTTCCTTGAATTCCTCCCATGTCATGCTAGAAGCAGCCTCTGCGCCACGCGCATGAGCTACTCCATTCCACCATGTAAGCGCTCTGGATTCCAGGACACTGGAAGCATATAGGGTTCGTCTGTCTGAGGGGCATTGGGTGTGGAGGAAAGCGTTTTCTATCTTCTCGAGCCATTGGAGCATCACGGTGGCTCCTTCAAGACCTGTGAACTTTGGAGGGTTACCCGCGTTAAAGGACTTAATGTTATAACTGGAGGTATTGTTTTGGCTCAAGGCTTGGGCTATCGCGGCGGCCATTTCCTGGGAACGTTGCTGTCTACGCATGCGCGAGGCTTCTCTTCTCTGAAATCGGCGAGATAGCGGAGGCATTCTATAAAAATTTTTAATTTTAGTTAATATCTTGGTTTTAGCGCAAAGTTTTAATCTTATAAAGCTTGGTTTCACGGGGTTAGATGCTATCAAAAGTTAAAAGTAAAATGAATGACCCTAATTGCAGACTTAATAAAGGTAACAAATTCGAATCAGAAATCGACAATTCATGTATCACCATGACTTTCCGAATTCCCAATTTAAAATATACGAGCAAACGAGTATTGGAGATTGACGATTCATGTATCACCATGACTTTTCAATCTTCAATATAAAATATACAAGAAAATGAGTATTGGAGGTTGACAATTCATGTATCACCATGACTTTTCAAGTCTCCAACCTCAGAACATAATCGTAAATGGAAATTGAAAATCAACTATTCATGTATCACCATGACTTTTCGGATTTTCAAATCCCACAAACGAATATGTAAGTAAAATCAATAAAAATCGAAATTCAACAAAAATCGAAATATCGCGAAATAAAACATAAAATCATATACTGCGCAAGCGCGAGCATATTCATAAATAACGAGTAATTAACAATAAGCGCGCAAACATGAGATTTCTCTCATGCGCGAGAAGGGACTCTTAGGTATTCTAGGCCGTTACGTCTAACCACCTATCCTAAAGTCAACGAGCTCTGATACCAATCTGGTTCTGATACCAACTGTAACATCTGCCCCCTCGCACCACCAATATTGTCCGCTCTGCCCACGAAGAGCTCACAGATTTGTTTTTGGTTGCCCAAAACGCGTTGGTGATGTTAAGAGGCAGGACATTACTTATGAACCAAGGATCTCTCTTGTCCACGGCCGATGTGGGATAGCCTAAGAGTGGGACGATGTTGTGTTTGCCAAGGGTGTTACAAACAACCCCCATTTGGACTCATCGTCCTCGATGAGGCGTGTCCCATCATCCCGAACGGCATAAGAGTGGCTCTGATGCCAACTGTAACACCCCGACCAAAGGCGGATTATACATCGGGGCGCCACATATTGTTTCATTACTCGTGACACTATTGGGTGTCAATATTTAATAAATACATTCATTCGCGCACGCGCAGGGTAAACATAAGATAACATAAATCATCATAAATCAATATATTATAAATCATAATATTCGGACAGCAATAACTTGTCTTGATACATTTTTAATCTAGGTCCAAAATAAAGAAAACTTCCTAGGTTATCTCGAGCTCCAAAACAGCTACTGCAAACCTGGCTCTATCTGTAACACCCCGACCAAAGGCGGATTATACATCGGGGCGCCACATATTGTTTCATTACTCGTGACACTATTGGGTGTCAATATTTAATAAATACATTCATTCGCGCACGCGCAGGGTAAACATAAGATAACATAAATCATCATAAATCAATATATTATAAATCATAATATTCGGACAGCAATAACTTGTCTTGATACATTTTTAATTTAGGTCCAAAATAAAGAAAACTTCCTAGGTTATCTCGAGCTCCAAAACAGCTACTGCAAACCTGAACATGTGTTAAAATAAACGTCAAACACTTGCGTGTTGGTGAGAAATCAAGTTTAATACAATACATAGATAACAATAAAATCTGCGCGCAACATGTGTATGTCTGGTTTTCAACAAGGGTGTAATCTGATCGGGACCAACTCTAAGATTCATAAGACTGCCAGTGCTCACAATTGAGCTCACAAACAAGACTAACTGTGCATGTGTAAACAAAAGAGGAAAATCATAAACGATAGTTCTCCCGTGTTCATCTAATGGTACCATGAAAACTGCGGAATAGACCGACAAGACGGTTAATGATCCACACATACAAATAAACAGCCAAGTCTACGTCCTCAACACATGGGATACTGCGCGACTAAAGTTCATAAACAAGTTTAAGACTCTAAGTTTGTATGAACACATGAACATCCCAAAACATTAAAAGCAAAAAGGGATTAGGTACGAGATTACTCACTTGATAAACGATGCGGTGTAAGATAAAGCAAGAACCAACTTTAAACAAGCACAAGTTAACCTATAAATAAGATTATTGTTTTAATGATTTGTTTCAAGTCTTGATTATAAGTTAGCATAATTAATAAGTAAATTATTATATATAATATATATTACCGGAAAAGCAGGGCAGAACAGGGAGGAGGCAAGAGAGGGAGGCGGCAGAGAGCAAGGAAAACAGGAGAGAGTAAGTGTAGTGTGTGAAGTGTTTAAGAAAATAGTACTATATATAGGCAAACCCTAGGGGACACAAACCCTAGAAAAAGGGGAAAAGATCTCAAAAAGTAAAAGAAAAGATATCAACAGTAAAAAGTTCTGAAAAGCAAAGATATCAAAAGATATGGTAGCAGGGAAAAAGAGAAAAAGGCTGACAGGATTCAGAAAAAGGCATGGGAGAGGACAGATAAAGTACTGGTCAAGCAAGGCAAAAGCAGATTCTCAAAAGATTATGTCAGTCACTTTTTCTGTCAACCAATGGGGTTGGTGCGCATGCTGCGCCGAAAGTAACTCTTCAGACATAAAGCAGATTAGGTCAACAGCTCAAAAGATAAGACAACACAAAAGCAAACGGCTAGATTAAACAGAAGAAAACTCAAAGGGTTTAACGCGAGAAGGCTGACACAAAAGGTCAAGAGAGCGCGAGCGCGAAGGCAGACAGAACTATCCTTAACGCGTCGCGGAAAGAACTACATTTCTAAGCGCGCCGCGGGAAGAGTCACATTTCTTAGCGCGCCGCGGGAGGAACTAAAATTCCTAGCGCGCCGCGGGAAGAACTTCCGTCCTTCGCGCACCGCGAGAAGAATTACAATTCTTAACGCGCTGCGAGAAGAGTTCGTCTCGCGTATCGCTGAAACAGGTGGTCTTTACGCAGGATTCCTTGTAAGGGAGTCTGGCGCGTGGAGCTGCGCAGACAACCTTAGGCGGGAAGGAACAAAGGACAAGCAAAGAGTTAGAAGAAAAAGAGGGAAACAAGGCGTAAGGGCGGGACGGCGACAAGAGGGAAAAGAAGGCGGAAAGAGAGAAGGAAGAGGGACGGGACGGCGGAAAGAAAGAGAGAGAAAGAGGCGGGAAGGAAAAGTATATTATTATTATTAAAAATAAAGTATAAGTATAAATAAATATTAAATCATAAAAGAAAAGAGTTCGGGACAGAGAAACGGGTACCTGGGTCGGGTCGGATCGGGGCAGATGTCACACAGCATAATCTCAGTCTAGTATGATCTGTGACATTCGTCAATTTCGGGTCACTTTTGTTATGTAAACCCGACCCGTTTGTAACCCGGACATTTCAAATATATAAAATATTGGATCTTCTCATTTAAAATATATAAAATATTTGATTTTTATATTATGCATTGTTTGACCATTTAAACATACTCATTTTTATGCAAACCATAAAAGAATCTTTATACCCAACCTTTCACTCCTTCCCTATATATACACACCCATCTTCTTCATTTTACTCTTACTACATCTCCAAATTCTCTCTCAAAACTCCATAGATTCAAAGTTGTTATTTTTAGTGTTCTTGAAGGTTTGACTTCCAAATGTCAAACCAAGCTTCATCTTTCATTCTATTTAGCTTATGTAGTCTTATTAATACTTGTTATGGTGGCACAACATATATATAATACACACCCCTTGTTACCTTTGGTAGTTGCTTCTCCGACTCCGGTTGGTTAAGCTTCGGACTTCGTAAGGCAAGGCTTCATGTAGGACTTTCGTGGTCCTTGATATATATATACACTTATATAACTTGTTGAACATATTAATCTTGTTTAACTTATGCTCTTTTTAGTTCGTTTGTCATATTTATGAAGTTCCATGGTGGGGGTTTGTAGAGACTAACCTTGGTTTAACCGTAAATAGTCCAAACCGTGAACCAAACTTTTACTTACTAGTTTTGTTAAAATAGTTGTTTAAACATGTTTAATGTTAGATTTGAGTTTCAAAAATCATTTTTACAAGTTTTTTGATATTAAGCATGTGGAATCTATCTATGAACTTGTTGGGTGATGGAAACCAAACCAAACTGAAACTTTTGCTTAAAAGACTTGTTGTTAACTTTTTAGTTGTAAAACTTAAATATTTTTCATTTATAAATTATTATACAAGATCTATAATATTTGGGCATGTGGAAACCATCAAGGAACATATTGTGAGATGGAAAACGAACCAATCCGATTTTTACTCGCTTAAGACACATAAGTGTGTTTTTAGCTATCAAGACTTGTATATTTCTCTAAAAATAGTTTACAAAATGATTTTAATTATTTTCTTAAGTACTTGGAAATATTGGATCCAACTTGATCTCATAACATAGTTTGAACCGACAAAACCGAATACTCACTTAACGTACGTTGTTAGTTCTAAAACAATAGATCTACATACTTGGTTAAGTCTTATAAAGTTTTATTGAGTTATCTCATAACATTCATTATTTTGGAAAGTTGACTTTGGGTTTAACCAATTATCAAGACCCGAACCAACAACTCGAACACTCGTTAAAGACCCGTTTTAGTATTTTTGTCCCAAAGGAACTTGCATTTAGCATTTTCTCACCTTATTACTTAACATAGGTTAAGTAAATATTAAGGTTAGATACTTTAACCCGGTTTCGAGCAAACTTGCATTTTAAAGGGTTATTATTATAAATTCTTAAATAGTTACATTATGAACCTTGAACTTTAATTGTTTACTTTTTGCAACAATTATTTTAGTAAAAGATCTTCAAGACAACCTTTCTAAATCAAAGACTTTCTTTTATGTAGGCTTCATAAGTTAAACTCGTCATTCCGGCAAATCTCCAAAAAAAAATTAATCTTTCAAGTTTATTACTTGAATGTGAGTAGCTTCATACCCGGTTTTCTATCTTTTGTTTTGGGGGTGACATTTCATCTTATCTAAACTAAATGTTTTGTACTTGGGTCTTAAACCACAAACGTTGTTGTATACTTTACTTGAATAATTGCTCGATTTGGTGTTCTATGCTTATTTGACTATGTGTTTATCGCTTTTGGATGGTGGAACTATAAATCCTAGACCATTTGGCAACCCCTCGTGGCAAGGTGTCGTTAACGTAATGCAATTAACGATAACTATAAAATCCTAAACTATTTGACATCCCCTTATAGTTGGGTGTCGCTAACTTGTTAGCGATAACTATTTTATCCAAGTTTATAGCTCTTATTTATTGTTTCGTATACTAGTTTTGTGGTTTTTCTTACGATATACTATGAAATGTTACAGGTTTACATCTCGGTTGATTCGATGCTTGTGGTGAAAACGAATGTCAAGACTTTTAAGTTATTAGCAAAAATGAACAATATTTGATTTGCTATATTTTGTGTATTGACTATCTCTTGAATATTGTTATGTGATATTTTCGATGTTGTGAAATGAAATGAGTTTGTTAAATATTGTCGTTTTAATTAGTGTCATGCGCTTATGGGCAATAGTTACACATCGGCATGTTCCGCCGCCTTTGGTCGGGGTGTGACATGATCATACGTAGTCATTAGCCTTTGTGCTTCTCGACATCCTAGTTGTACTTGCTCATTTGGTTAATTTGTTATTCTCATATGACTTGTTTCAATACTTATATATAATATATATATATACTATATGTACATTAAACTGGTGTGTTGCTCACTCAACATGTGTTGTTGACAAAATTCTATTGTATACGCATATGCAGGTTATCGTAGGAATTTAATGCAGGTTGGTGAAGACTTAGTGAAGAATTTAAGTTAGAAATAATTAATCAAGATCATTGTGATATAAGTTGTATTGTTGTAAGATTATGGATTATGTATTTGTTGTATTTGATTTATTTGAAAACTTAATTTAATTAATAAATATCGTCATTTATATATTGTATGATAGTACCTTGAGAGATGTGACAATCAGTTCGCGTCCCGGTATTTCCGCCGTAGGTTGGGGTGTGACAGCAGTTAGACCTGCAATGTTATATGGAACAGATTGTTGGGCCATCAAGAATGCATAAGTGCGGAAGATAAATGTAGCAAAGATGAGAATGTTACGATGGATGTGTGGACATACAAGGTTAGAACGAATAAGAAACGGTGTGTTTCAGGAGAGATTAAGGGTCGTTAACATATCTAACAAGATAAGAGAATGGAGATTGAGACGATTTGGACATGTGAAGAGAAAACAGACGACGAATCCTGCTAGATCCGTAGAAAACATTACTATAGAGGGGAAGAGGGGTAGAGGCTATCACACCCCAACCTAAGGCGGAAATGTCGGGGCGTGAGATGATTGCTCACAGCTCTCAAGGTACTATCATGCATAATTAAAAGTGACAATATCTATTTACTTTAAGTAATTATTCAAATAAGTCCAAACAACCAAGTACATCAAATTAAAATAAAAGCAACAAGATAATTTAAACTTTCAAATCTAAAACTAAGTCTTGATTCATTCTTTTAACAATAAAAATCTTTAAATTCTTCACAAATCCTGATATTAGTTCAAACGATAATCCGCATATGTGTATAAAATAAAATAGTTTTGTCAACACAAGGTTAAATGGGTAAAACACCTGTTAATTTAATATACAATATAATATAAAAACACAAACTGTTCCTATGAGATAAACAATAAAGCCAATGAGCAAATAAGGGGTGTCGGTAAACCGTGCTTTGCGAAGTGGGCATTGGCTACTATGACGGTCGTATAATCATACTATTACTGTGATTATGATGGACCTCCCTGAATGCGGACAATTAAGCAAATAAACATATAGCAAGTTGGGCAAATAATTGATATGCACACAAGGATTAAACAGTTTGCGAGTGTGAATACTATATAATAGATAAATATAATATGATACGCATATGTCCCCAAAACGGTTAAAAATAAGTAAAAAGAGGAGTGTATACTCACCTTAACAATAAGCGAGGGAAAATGAACACGATAAGAACTAAATTCAATAAACGTCACGCTTGACGAGATATATACAAGAACAAATACTAAGTAATAATAATTGCGGAAAATAAGTATAATTGAATAGCGGAACTATAACTAGATAGCGCTTCGGGACTTTGATGATCGGGAATGTTCTTGCGAAAATTAATTATTACTTATAGTTATTGTCAACTTTATTTCTTTGAATTATTACTTTAATAATAGTATATTTAAATTATGTAAAATTATAATTATAAATAAAATACTTAAATAAATGTTTATAAAATTTTGGATAGATTATATAAAGAGATTTATTTATTTTAAACTAAAAATAAGTTTAATGTATTTAGATATATTTTTATTGTTAATAAAGTTTTCTTTTAAATTAGTATGTAAATATGAATAACATTTAAATAAAATATAATCTTTTTATAAAAGGGTTAAGTTATTTTACAAAGGGGAACAAAATGAGAAGCATGAGAAGGATTTCTAGCCACACAAATTTACCCCTAAAAGAAAATTTAAAAAATAAAAAAATAAAAAAATCATAACTCAAAATTTAATAAAAAAACAAAAAATGTAAAAAAAACACAAAAATGTTTCCACCGCCTATCTCGTTCTCATAAAAAAAAAACACAATGGTAAGTGAAAATAATCGTTGTGCCTTTTTGTTTATCATTGTATTTTGTGTTTATTTTCGTTATTGATTGTGTCTTTTTTCCTTAACATTGTATCTTTTTTCTTTATATTGTATTATATTACTCAACATTGTGTTATATTTTGTTCGGCATTGTGTTATATCTCGCGATCTATTATGTCTTTTTTTAGTTATAATTGTGTCTTTTGTTCATTTTCGTTATTGTGTCTTTGATCTCGCCATTGTGTCTTTTCGTCATTTTTTGGATTTTTTATATTTTTTGAACGGGAATGATGGCGGAAACATTTTAGTTTTTTAGTTTTTTTAGTTTTTTATTTATATTTTGAGTATGCTTTTTTTTATTTTTTTAATTTATTTTTAAGGGTTTTTTTTAATTTATTTTTAGGCTAAGAACCCTAGAAAATTCAATCGGCCAAAACGTAGATTGTTTGGCCGATTAACCTTAGAGTTAATGATGAGTGAAACAAGACGAACAAATCCATATAATACATTGCCTATAACGATGGTTAATAGATGGATGAATAGACCCAAGAGAAGCCGACAAAGATAATGATCAAGATGGCAAACAATGACTAAGCTAGTATAATTAGTTATAGGGATTCTGATGACGATGCTTCAAGGATTGTGTGAGAAGGTTTAATTGAATTACAATGGTTGTTATATGGTAATATTATTATACGATTTATGTCGGTTGTTTATTAAGTCAATACGAATCAACGAGGTCTTATGTTCCTAATTAATCACATGGGTGAGGCCAGTTATGTCATGAGGATCAAGAATCACAAACAATTCCAAGTTTGTAACGAGAATTAAGGCTCAAGATATCGAACGAGTCACAGTTTTGGGTATATGGGTTGAACATTGTAAGGCCCCGTTACCGGTAACCCTACTTGCGTGTTGGATTTACTCATAAACACAGTTCTAAATATCAGAGTTAATTAAAAACTTTACGCGGAATATAAAACTTTCATAAAACATTACATATCAATTCATAATCATGTCTTTAAACATTCCTCTTGTCTTTCAAAATCAAAACGTAACTTATAAAACATATCGATCTTCAGATGCCAGGCTTTAGTCTTCTGCCATGTGTCCTCCACTCAAGCCAGCTGTCTCATCCTACTCACCTGCGTGCATACTAAAAGTCAGCTACGCTGAGTGAGTTCTAGTTAATCATACACTACCATACAATACCTTGTTACATACATACGTACTTAACCTCATAACTTTCTTTTATACACACATAAGTACTCATACCTTCATTCTTACTTACATACTTTCTTTCTTACTTACATACTTTCTTTACATTCATAATCATACGTTTTAAAGAGCCCTTTCGCCCTATAACCTCACAGATATTATAAGGGTCTGGTCCTAACGTCACAGATATTATAAGGGTCTGGTCCCTAACATCACAGATATTATAAGGGTTCTGGTCCCTAACATCACAGATATTATAAGGGTCCTGGTCCCTAACATCACAGATATTATGAGGGTCTGGTCCCTAACATCACAGATATTATTAGAGGTCTGGTCCCTAACATCACAGATATTATAAGGGTCTGGTCCCTAACATCACAGATATTATGAGGGTCTGCGTCCCCTAACATCACAGATATTATTAGGGTC
>NW_027501468.1:0-61309 GCF_021521415.1 Bidens hawaiensis | reverse complement strand
GGTTTAGCCATTTTCGGTTTGGGTTTAGATGAGACAGATGCGATGCATACCTGGGGAATGCCAGTGATCATCGCTACACCCCTCAGCTGTTGGCCATCCCATCATGCCGTGGACTGAAGATACCACGGCGTTGAATCTTGCCATCCCGTCTCTTCCGAATAGGATGTCGTACGTGTGGTGTGGCTTTCTCATAACGACAAAATCTACGTCTTCCGTGCGTGAGTGATTCCCATCGGTAAGAGTAACGGGGAAAGATAGGATACCCAGGGGGGTTTCTGTACTACCATCAAACCCTTCCATTGAAGCGTAGACCGTTTCCAAGCGTTCTTTGTCTTCATCGTCCAGCTTGTCAAAGAACTGCCTGTACATCACTGTCGACGAAGCGCCGTTGTCAGCCAGAGTGCGGGAAGTGATGTAATGCCCCAGCTGGCTTTTGATGACGATGGGGCCTTCTTTGCTGGGGCCTCCTGGCACTCGCGGGAAGCGCACCTCAGCTTCCTTCCACGCGCATGGTTCTGTCACTCGTCTTTTTCTTCCTCTGACCTTGCCATGAACCATGTTGATGCTGATGTCGACGGGCTTTCGTCCGTTACCTCTGTACCGGTTGTCATTCCTTCCTCCCTTCTTGATTGATGCCACGAGATGTGCAAGTCTCCCATCCTTGACAAACGTCTCAACAATATCCTTCAGGGTTGTGCACTCTTCAGTACCATGACCCTTTGTCCCGTGGAAATCACAGGATTTGCTTTGATCCGCATTAGGTTTCTGCCGGATCAATGGGGCTTTTGGCCATGGCAATTTTTCCGTGGAAAATATCTCCGTGACGCTCTTGGTGAGTGGCGTCCACCGGTGTTTTCGGTTTGAAGGGTGTGTGCTGTCCCTTCCGCCAACAAGAGGGCGGGAGCTGGATGAGGTGTCAAAGTTTACCCTTGACTGCCAAATACCTAGCCGCCTCTTTTTGTTCTGCCGGGCGATCCTTACGTTGTTCTCCCTTGTCCTCTGCGTGTAGAGGTGTGTGCTCTGAGGAAGATCTCTTCCCAGCTGCTTCTCCGTCTCTGCAAAGCGCTTGGCTGCCGTCATGATGGCATCCCATGTGGATGGCATGCCGTCCTTACCCGTCAATGTGCGGATAAGCTCTGGGTACTCGGCGCCCTGGATGAAAGCAGCGCGAACAAGATCTTCACTTACGTTACCCAGACTCAGCTTCTTGGAGTTGAAGCGGGTGATGAAGTCTAGTAAAGATTCATCCTCCTCTCTAACGCAGTTTAGGATCGTCCACTGCTCTTCCGTATACTTCCTCTGCTGGCTGAAGTGCTGTCTGAACTTGTTCTGAAAGTCCGCCCAGTCATATATGTGGTGGACCGGTAAACGATCGAACCATGCCCTGGCTGCTCCGACCAGAGTCATCTGGAACATGTAACACCACGTGGGTTCCGTCCAGTTGCTGACGGTAGCCCCCGCAATGAACTGTTCAAATGGTCGTCTGGGTCGGATAGACCATCATAAGTGCCAATGTTGGACATTTGTTTGGCACTTCTCGGGGCGATTGCTTCCGCAATATCCCTTGCAAATTTTGACTTTCCTGCATTCGTAGCAGTTGGTCTAAAGGTTTTGGAGAAGTCACGCGGGTTTCTCTCCGCGTTTGTTGGCTTAAAGGCTTCCCCAAAATTCTTTTTGGCTGGGAGTCCGTTTCCTTACGCTTCCCTTTCGCCTTATGGCGAGGGTTTGCGTCGGTATCGGACTCCTCCCTCTCGTCGTCTGAGTACTCGCCCTCGCTGTTCATAATGAGGTGTTGGCAAGTACTGCCGAATTCGTCAGCCTGTTGAACTGAGCGCAAGCGTTCGTCCAATTCGGCCTGGAACTCTTTTTGACGTGCTTCGGCCCACGCCTTCACTTGATCTAGTGTTTGGCGAGGGACCCTCGTTCGTCTTTCCAGCTGGGTATCGGTGAACCCCAGTGGGATATTTACTGCACTTGCCCCGGCCTGGGTGGTCGGGGTAGTGTTCGTAAGGATTGTATAACCGCCGGTGTTCCCCCCAGTTGCTGGGGTTGTTACCGGGGTTTCTTGGTCGGTTACTGGCCTTTGGACCGGAGTAACGTTAACCATTTCTTTAGAAAATTTGAAAAAACTAAATTAGTTCTAGCTTTTATGCACGGATGGCGCCAATGAAGAAACACTAAGTGACCCGGTGCAGATTATAGATAATCTGGGGGTTAAGTAATGTTTCCCACGAAAATGAGGTCCAACAGAGAGTTGTTCTTCAGGGGACCTGCAAAACAAACACCGTAAGCTCGTCACTGAGAAGGGGGGGGGGTTCCTCCTTGTGACCACCCTCCGGCGTGAGAATCAGACTAGATTGCTCTGAATATAAGTGTATATTAAGAGATTGCTAGATAACAGGATAGCAGATGATCTTACCATTCCAAGAGGTTGGAGTATTTATAGCCGAAGGTAGGTTTCCTAAAAGGTACAGCCGGCTGAATAGTATTCCTGTTCTACCAACAGTGGACTATGCACAGGCCATACTGGTTGGTGGGTAGGTTACGGCCAACAGTAACAAAGTCGGCTGCACTATTCCACCAACTGTAGATTATGCACGTCCCACCTACTGTGGATTGTACGCAGGCCATGCTGGTTGGTGAATAGGTTACGGCCAACAGTAACACTATTCCACCAACTGTAGGCTGCGCATGCCCCACAGTAAGGGTTGGTGAGTAGGCAGCGGCTAATAGTGACAAACAGTGCTAGAGGGTGCTCCTCCTCGCACTGTTGTCGGTGAGCTGTCACCCTGTGATTGGCTCATGGGCTGTTCTGGTCAGATCGTCTGTCCTATCCATACCTTGGTAGGTATAGTACAAAAGATCTTTCAGAATCATACAGACTGGCTCATTTAGGCGGGATTGTTCCCGCCTTGCTCATTCCTTCATGTGACTACTGAAGTAGCTAGTGTCTTGTGCGTGTAGCCCTGCTGTCTGCGGGTAGCCTTCCCTGATGGCTTGTATCCGCAACTGCGGGAACAGGCGGGGTACTTCACCATTGGGAGGCTTTCCCTGCGTGTACAGCTTGCGTACTGCGCGTAAGGTTCTCTGAGCATGGTGGGTCCTGCGGGAGCAGATGGCCTTTGCGCAGACGTCCCTGTTCAAGGTGAGTCCTGCGGGACCAACTGGGCTCTGCTGGGACCTACCTCTTCAGTTGGCTATTATGATTTTTGGGGATTTGGGTGATTGAGTCAACATTCGAGATATTTTGCTTTGAACAACCCACTATACAATACAAACAATAGAAGAAAACAATAATAATTAATAAAACTAAACAACTCCTCTAGGACATATGGAGGAATCTTTAAAGCTTTCTTGGATATCGTTATTCTTTATATTATCCTAATTACATAGAGCCACCAATTATTGTTTTGTTTTTTTTATTAGACACATAATCTTGGTACCCTATATGTAGAAAACATTCTTTTAATTTAATCTTTATCTACCACGTTCCATAATCAAAATTAAAGATATATTTATGATCAAAGTTATGGATAATTGCATACAAAAGAGTAAAATCAAGTGTGTGTGTATATATACACTAAGTAAAATTTAACCCAAACAAAAATAATACAGTGTACATTTATCTTGAAGTGCAAAATAATAAAGGGATAAATAATGTTCATCCGTAGCGTATATGTGTGTGAAACATAAAAATGAGAAGCAAAGGATAAGGTAAAGATATACACCCTTTTTTGACGTTTGATAATAAAAAACTGAAAAAGGAAGCCAAGTGTCACAATAAAATTGGATAAAGTTTTATGATAAGATAGTAAATGATAAGATGTCATGTGTTAATGGATCCCAGCACCCACGGTTTCCCATAAATATAATCTCCACCAATTATTGATATTTTAACTTTAGCTAAACAATTATTAGTAGAGTACTAACAACCTATTAATATTAGAGTACTCCCAGCCTATTTTCTATCCTATATTCATATATATCATATGATTACATTAAAAACATTATATTTTCTATCTCTTGTTTAATTAAATAATAATTTTTATACCTTAATCATCATATTTTCTTTCTCTTTCACTAACAACTAGTTTATGAAAATATTAAAAAATTATACAGTATATACAATACAACCTCAAATTTAACTTTCCCATATAAATTTTCTTTCTCCTCTACTCACAACCACTTATAACTATACCATATAATTTGCAAATCCCCCTCACAAAATTTTAAGAAATGGATTGAGAATGCTCTAAATCCACCCTATGGGAGATTACTTGTTGAGGTACTTCAAAACCGATTAAGAAAGCAATACACATAACTATAGTAGAGACTTTACGGTGTGTCTGGAAGGCGGAGAATAACAAGTTCTTCACAACCTAATGCCCGATTTGATAAATATTGTGAAGAGAATGAAGCAACTGTATTTTTACGGATAAGAAATCGTGCGAAAGCTTAATATATAGCAGAATTTTTGGTGTTATAGTGTTTTGTATTTCCACAATGTTTGAATGGTATTACTCATTAATGTCATGTTTTATGCTATTATTCTGACTATGACTGTTCAAAGGGTAAGACCCTACTCTTTTACCTAATACCTTACTCGGACCCTTTACCATTTTAGGAAAAAAATGTGGACCCGAGACCCTACCCTCTAAACAATAAAAGGGTCGGGTATAAATAAGGGTTTCAAGGGTCCAGCCCTTTACCCTTTAAATTAGTAATCGCAGCTCATTTTCTGCATTTAATAGTTGCATATATAATATATATGACTTCAATATATAAATCCTAGAACAATTATACTTTCATTTAATAACACAGTAAACTCTAACTTCGAAAGTTTATCAGCCATTTGAACCGATGCAAATAATATTCGCATTCACAAATTTCATGTAGAGAACAATTCAGTGATTTTCATATATATATATATATATATATATATATATATATATATTTGTATGTACATGTTTCCAATCAGAAGTATGGCCTTTAATTTTTATTTTTCTTAGTAGTTGGGATGAATCATATATAAAATACAAACATCTCATTAGTTCAGATTAATCATGAATCTGATGTATATCTAAAAACTAGTAAACGAGTAAAGGTTTGAAAAAGGGTCGGACCCTTGAAACCCTTTAAGAAAAAATTTAAATACCCTTTACCTGACCCTTATTATATATTCGGGTCTAATTAAGGGTTTTACGAGTCGGGTAAAAAGGTTTCAAGGGTCTAACCCTTATCTTGCTCACCCCTAATTCTGACATCTAACTAGTACTCGATTTTTAATAAATATGCTTATGAGATACAAATGGAAATAGAATGCATCACCATTTAAAAGCTAGTAAATTTTAAATAATAGTATAATTTTTAATTTTTATTAATTAATTAACTCACTTAAACATACTATATTCTTACTCTTATAACTACACTTTATGCCCACAATACTACATATCACTCACTTTTCCACACACCTTGATGTGTACACAAAAAATATTTAATGCATAACATTTAACCGACATATGGTGGAGAGTATAGACCCCAACTCTCTAATAACATGTAAACGTCACATCAGATTTTTTACTAACTGCATGACATGTGTGATAGAAAGTTTACCAGATCCTAAAATCATTCAAATATAACCCCAAATTTTGAATGTATTTCTCGGTCCTAAACTAGAGGTGGCGTCGTGACGGTGTTCACACCGCACCGACTAAGCCTCAGTTATAGGCTCCTTTTATGAGAGTTAAATATCATAAAGAGACAAAAACCATAAATTAAGACCATATGTATAAAGCATTTATTTCGTACTATTGACTTTTATGTAAGCAACGGATGTTAATATCCCACGTGTCGACAAACACAGCCTCAAACATACAATACACCCTTAAACGTGGTGCTCCTGCAATTTGATGTATCCATTAATTTTGTTAGGCTGAGGGGTGTGGAGCGCGAGAAAGGGCGCGTGAGGCCTTCCGCTCGCGCCCCGGGGCGCGAGCACCACACCACCGAGGCGCGAGAGGGGCGCGAGAGGGGCGCGAGCACGCAGACCAAGGCAGGCGCAAGGCCAGTCACGGCTGAAAATGGGCGTAAAGTGGCTTGGGAATGCGTGCATAGCCGTTGGGGCTTTAATAAATAGAGCCGTTGGCTCTTTAAGTTTATTAAAAAAATTTTTTTTTTTCTTTATATAAACCAATATCAACTTAATATCACATACCACACCCAAAATCACCAAATACTTACCACAACCTCAAAAAAACCCAAAATCACCCCATCTTCAAAACCTTTTTTTAAAAACATGGCTGGAAATTGGTACCCAAACCTAGATTCAGATTACAGTTGTGACGATTTATGGTCGGCAACGGACCAACCGATGTTTTATTCGGGGTCGCAACAATCATCCGGCTTTCAACCATCCAACATACAACCGTCTCCTAACTTTGTTGTTCAGGAGACACAAGAACCAGAAGGTGAAGCTGCGGGACAAAGAAGACGCGTCCACCGGAATAAACAAGTTGCAACGGACGGGTCGGGTTCGGCTTCGACTGGAAGGACGAAACGGAAAACCACTCCGTGGTCATCGGATGAGAAGGAAGCCCTGTGTCGGGCTTGGATAGTCATTTCTGAGGATCGGCGTTGCGGTAATTGTTTTAACGTTTTTAAAAATGATTTTTAATAAAAAAGTTAAATAAAAAAGTTAAATGACTTACAAATTTATTTATGCATTTTGCAGCGGACTACCAAAAGAGCAAGGTCTTTTGGACAAAGGTTAGGGAGACGTTCTATTCGCTCGTTGGGAGTACAGAGCGGAACGCCGATATGATTTCGGGTCGGTGGACCGAAATCAGAAAATTTGTCGGCTTGTTTACTAATCTGTTCAACAGGAACGCCGGTCGTATGAGACCAAGTGGCAGTGACGATTTGGCGGTTTATAATTTCACTGTCGAAGAGTGGAAGCAGGAGTGCCTGCGGAGGTATGGGACGGTGAAGACGTGGGACGATGTAAAGGTGTGGGAGAGGTTGAGAAGGTGTTCTAAGTGGGTTGAGCTGGTGGCGCCGGACCTTGATGCGGAAGTAGGGCCGAAACGGACTAAAACTAGTTCGTCTGGAGCGTACAGCACTTCCGCCGGGTCGGATTGCCGGGTTGGATTCGACCTAAACGTTGCGGGGGAGGAAACGTCTTCACCGCCGAGGAGGCGGCCATTGGGAAGGGACGCCAGGGGGAAAAAACCGGCTGAGGGGGAAGCCGTAAACATCACCGATCTTGTTGAATCCCTCAATAAATTCAACAAAACCATGGAGGTGGTCTCTAATGACAAAAAGGAAAAAAAAAAGAATGAGAGATTTGGACTTCCTTACAAGAGACTTCAGTAACCTAAATCCGGTCGACCAAATGCTGATGGAAAAACAAAAGGAACGTATCCGGAAGAGGTTGATCGAAGAAGACCAAGCCGAAGAATAAGAATAATGTTTTTTTTAGTACTTTAATTTTTTTTTAGATACTAATGTGTTTTTTTAATTAATGTGTGTTTTTTTAAATAATTTATGAGTTTTTTTAATAATACGTTTTTTTAATACATTTATAAAAAAATTAAAAAAAACCGCTCGCGCCCCCTCTCGCGCCCCTCCACACCAGGGCCCGGGGCGCGAGCACCACAACCAACACCCATCTTATCAAGTTTCTCTCTCTGCCACACGTCACAATATTATTGGCTGGAGCCCCCACTCGCGCCCCCTTTCGTGCCCCCCACACCCCTCAGCCTTATCTGAATATCTTGTTGGCAGTGACATTTGGGACATTTATTGCTCACATTTTGAAGAAAGAAAAAGAAAACTGTAAGCTACGTATTTTCTTTTTCTAACAAGCAAAGTATATGTTTTTTTTAAAGAATTTTGGTGATAATGTATTAAAGTGGTGTTATCCTTAACTAAGTGATTGTGCATGTTTAAATTATGTGAAGTGAAAGTGTGATGATTTTCGGAGTATAGTAAAAGCGTGTTGTTTGATGAACAAGCACACAATTGATAACAAGTAAACACAATAATGCAGTTATAATTTTTTATATTTTTTTGAGAATTTAAGTTGCACCGAGATGTCAGAGACTATCTTTTAATTAGCTAGACATTTTAATGATTCAATACAAGATTGCCAAACAACTCTAAGGGTATGTTTGGTTGGAGGTAATAGAATGAAGGAGAAATGGAATGGGAGAATGAATGGAATTGACAAGGGAATGAAATGGATTATTACATTCCTTTGTCTTGTTTAGTTAATCTATAAGAATGAAATGAATTATTACTTTATGTTGTTTGGTATCCAAAAAAATTATATGAATGAAATAGAAATTATAAAAACACTCATGTCACAAAATTATTTTATTTTACCAAAAAAAAAAAACTACATTGGCGACGGTGGTGGTAGCTCTGGTGACGAAAATGGTGGTGGCGATGGAGGTGGTGGTGGTGGCAGTCAGGCGGTAGGGGCGATGGTTGTGGTGGTGGCGGCGGTGGTGGTACCGGTGGTGCGGGTGGCGGTGGTCAAGTAGTGGTAGCATTGGTAGTGATGGCGATGGTAGGGTGGCGGCAACGGTGGTGGTTGTCAGGTGGTGGTTGTCAGGCAGCGACAATGGTGGTGGCGATGATGGCCAAGCGGAGGCGATGACAATGGTTGCGTGGTTACCGCAACGATGGTGGCGGTGATGGTAATGCTGGTTGTAAGGTGGTGATGGCGGCGGCGGCGGTAGCGCCAGTGGTAAGGTGGTGGTGGTGGAGACGGTGTTGGTGGTGGCGGTCAGGTGGTGGTGGAGATGGTAGTGGTGGTGGTTGTTGTTGTTAAGTGGTGGAGTTGTTGAGAAAGTATGGCGAAGGAGGAATGAAATGAAAAAAAAGAAGGGGGGTGTGAAGGAATGGTTTTGATGGAATAAGATTCTATGTGTAATGGATGATTCTATTCCATTGAGCAACCAAACATCACATTTTTCATTCCCACGTAATGAATCATTTCATTCCTACTATCATTGCCGCATACCAAACGTTACCAAAACTTTTAAAGTTTGCTTATATTTAAATGTTTTTAAAAAAAAATATGTAAAATAAACTTTATAAATAAAAATGGTGGGTGACTCGCGGCATGTATAAATAAAATAAGAAAACACATGAAAGATGATAATATCTAGGGATAATGAATGATTGATTTGGTGTCATAAAACATGCATGCATACTCTCTTGTAGTCTTGGATATAAATTTAGATACCTAATCTTAACTAGTATGCACCAATCTTTCAAACATCATCATCATCATCGTACTCAGTATATCCCACCAATAGCAGAGCTATCGTAGGGTCTGAGGAGGGTAAGATGTAGACAGCCTTACCTCTACCCCGTAGGAATAGAGAGGCTGCTTCCAGTGAGACCCCCGGCTCGAAAGTAGTTTTGCATCAAGCCTTGGACACAAGGCACATAACACTCAACCATCGGCATGCCGGTAAATTGGTGCATGTACCTTGTCTTTCGGCTATCAACGCCACCACATGATGCCTGATTAACCTTCCATCACTTTTAACGTTATTTTCACGATATTAGTAAAATAACGTCAAAATTAGTGCAATTTCACTTTTGCCCACCCGAGGGTTCACACAGTTATATTAGTAAAATAACGTCAAAATTAGTGCAATCTTTCAAACATACAGTTATATTTTTATTCTATCTTAACTCGCATTTGAACTATCTTGATTGTGACTTCATTTATAGGGATTAATCATGAAACCTCCTAATAGATTCTACTCATTTCTCACATAGAAACAAGATCAATAAACATATAGGCATGTCTTAATCTATCATGCCTTGTAATGAAACCAATTTGACCACTAAACTTATTAACGGGCTATGCTCATTTTAGTGAAGCCAACTAATGTCAACTTTAGAAACATGGCCCCGCATATCCACCTGCCAACCAAGTGCTAGATTTTACGTTTGTACTATAATAATCAAACAACGAATCTTGACAGCCAAACATGGAATTCTATATATCTTTTATCATTTTAATCACTCCTTCACGGGAAATATATCCTTATTTTACATTAAACATCATATAACTACGAAACGTGCGTGAGGTCTAGGAGGGTATCAGGCCGACTTAGGTACGATGTACACATTCTTAGCCTGCATTTATGCAAGAGATTCTTTCCAAGACTTGCACTAGACATGTTAACATGATCCTAGTTAGGGGTAAGCAAAAACATGAACCATCACCGAAAACCATAATGCTAACCAAGAATATTAACTAAAATTAACCATAACCAAACAAAATGATGATTATGCTTCACTGAGTCTGATTAACCGACCATTCAATTATAGTTACAGTTAATGTATGTTCTTGACCCGACTTTAACCGAGACCGAACCAAACCTTGTATATTTGCGTTTTTCCAAATTTTATCACTCTATTCCCATGTTTTATACCTCCATATTCCAACTTTGGACATTTAGATTTACGTTGCAACTATTTATGACATAGTCTTGAGCACTATAACCAAGCTTGGAACTCACAAACTTCGGCTTCAAAACTTTACAATTGAGCTTGGAACAACATAATCAAGCCCTTTTCAGTTAAAATAAAATACACATTAAAAGATCAACCAATGCTTAATCGAAACCACACAAAAACCGACATTTAACCAACCATTCAGTTATGGTCATATAACTCATGTTTATGTTTAACCCCCCATAATCCAACCGAACCGACTTTGCACCCGCCTAATCCAACCATCCAAGTTGACACAACATACAAGGACTTCATATGCCAATTACTAAAACTACAAGCACCCAACAAAACTTAACACTTGTGGTTCATAGTATTTACTCATGATTTATGTATGTCCCAAATGGATCATGTTATTGTTAGCTACCTCTCTCTTTGGCTTTATATTATTCTCATTACTTTTCATCAAACTCTTAATTCAATCCAAATCCAAATCCAAATCCAAATCCAAATCCAAATCCAATTCCAATTTTATTAAACACCCACCAAACCCTAATCCCAAATCAACCAAACCCACCAATCTTTACACCCAATTCATCAATTTACGATCAACCTACTAATTATTATGACGAGAAGATGTTCTCATTGCAGTAATAACGGACACAATTCAAGAACTTGTCCGAATCGAGGTGTGAAGCTATTTGGGGTCCGGATAACTGATGGGTCGATCCGGAAGAGTGCGAGTATGGGTAACTTGAGTCACTATTCCGGATCCGGTAGCAGTAATTTGTTGAATGGGTTTTCCGGCGGCGGTGGTGGTGATCTTGATTCGCCCGGAGATACGCCGGATCATAACGCTGCCGGTGACGGGTACGGGTCGGAGGATTTTGTTGCCGGGTCGTCTTCGGGCCGTGAGAGGAAAAAAGGTTGGATCTTTGGTTATATCGATTATTATTATTATTATTATTATTATTATTATTATTATTATTATTATTATTCAATTTTGCGAAAACTTGGAGTTGATCATTTTGATTAGGGGGGTGCAGGGTTGGGTTTGGTTTGGTTCGGTTATTAGCCATAACCGAAATCAAAACCGAAGTCGTTGGTTAATCTATTTTATTAACCAGTCGGTTTTTAGTTAATCGGTTCGGTTAGTTTGTTGGTTTTTTATTCGATTTATTTGGTCAGATTGTTTGTCTTGGTTCGGTTTATTCGGTTAGTTTGTCGGTTTCTGGTTCAGTTTATTCGGTTTAATTGTCGGTTTTCGATTCTGGCGGTTAATTTCGGTTAATAAAACCAAATTGGGGGTAAGATTTTTACTTGAAAGTATATGAAATGGAGGTTAAATATATGAAATGCATGAATTGGAGGTATAAAATCTAGAAGTATATGAAAATATGAATGGTTCGGTTCGGTTAATTTTGGTTAACCGAGGGGACAAAAAAACCGATAACCGTTTTCGGTTAATCGGTTTTCTGTTAATTTGGTTTTCGGTTTGGTTTGCTGCTCACCCCTAATTTTTTTATATTTTTTTAAAAATGAGTGTTAATTAATTATTTGAACTAGACTACTAGAGTGATCAAATTGGTGTCTTATCCACAAAAATGTGTATTGATGATTGAGACATAGGTAAGCATTATTCTCATAGCACCAATAAAGGTTATAATTATGAACTTGTATATGGTTACAATAAAGTTTTATGTTAAATCATTTAAAGTTATGCACACATTTGTATAACATTTTGTTTATTGCAATTATATGTTTTTTTTCAATAAACATGTAAAATGCAATTGGCATACAATTTATCTTTTAACTTGTTTGAGAAACTAGAATAATGACTAATATTTTTTTATGATGAGTTGATATAGAGGTGTAATGCTATTTGGTTTGCAGGTGTTCCATGGACCGAGGAAGAACATAGGATGTTTTTATTAGGTTTGCAAAAGCTTGGGAAAGGCGATTGGCGCGGGATTGCTAGAAACTATGTGATTACAAGAACACCAACTCAAGTTGCAAGTCATGCGCAAAAGTATTTCATAAGGCAAAGCAATATTTCTAGGAGAAAAAGACGGTCCAGTCTTTTTGATATTGTAGCTGATGATGTAAGTATAATTTGTTGGGCTAGCGGGTCAAAATGGGCGGTTTGAACCCGGTTGAATTGACCCTCCTTCAAAACCCGGTTCCAACCCGACTTGGTTTGTCCCGGTTTTGACTTTTGTTGCCCAACCCGAATTGGTTAAAATCGGTCAAGCTCAATCTTTTCTCCCTCAAAAACTGGTTCCAACCAGACCCGGTTTGGCCAGAACCCGGGTTTTGACTAATATTGACCAACCCGGACCGGGTTGGGCCCAAAACCCTATTTATGTGCCTCAAAGTTTCAAAATGACATATATTCTTGTATCTAAATCTTTTGTTTAACCCGTTTGAGACCCAAATAATTAATTCACAAGCAATTTGGTTGAAATGGGCTATTGGGCTGTAATTACTAATTAGGGTTTGCTTATGATTTTGAGAATTTAAATACATCAAGATTTAAATTAATTTATTTTTAAATATTTTTTGTTTATTGAATTTGTGTAGTCTCCAGACACTAATATGGTGCCTACTCATGGCGAGACCCTGTCACAACCCGAGATTCAATCTATAAACAACCCGTTAACCATACCGACACTCGAAGAGGAAGAAGATGAAGGCGAGTCAATGGACTCTGCAAATTCAAACACGGTTGACTTTTATGTTGACCCGGCACCCGCTCCTGCACCTGCAAATTTTGAGGGTCCACAATGCATGTATCCGGTTATGTTTCCCGCATACATGCCTCCACTCATACCAGTCGCAATCCCCTACTGGCCCGGACCAGGGTCGGTCCAAGACCAACCCACATCGGTCAAAACCGAGTCTCACGAAGTTCTTAAACCAACTGCGGTTCATTCAAAGAGCCCGATCAATGTGGATGACCTTGTTGGCATGTCAAAGTTGACTTTAGGAGAGTCAATCGGTGACGGTGCACCGGCTTCATTGAAACTGGTTGGAGGGCTGGTCCGGCAATCTGCATTTCACGCGAGTAATCCAGGCCCACAAAGTTCAACTATTGATTCGAAGCATAATTCTATTCATGCTGTTTAGATGGTAAACAAGGTTTCAGTTTGTTTTTGTTTAATAGTATGTTATAGGATTTAGCCATGTTTGTAATGTTTTATCAGATCAGAAAATACCATGTATACAATGATGTTAACTTTATGCCTGTTTTGTGGGTTATTTTTTACTTTAATGTTGGTAAATAGTAAATAAAGTAAGTTGTGATATACTAACTAGCACTAGCATAGTTTTCATCTACTTGATTTAGTTTATGGTTAAAACATGTGTGCCTGAAACCCAAAATGCGAATCTAGTCGTTAAAAGGGTCTCAAATTGTCATTTCGTTTTAGGCTTTTAACTTTCAAGAAGATTGAGACGTGAACACATTATCGGTTATAAGTATAAAACAGAAATTAATGATGAAAATTAATTTAGGCGAGACAACGAGCGAGTTATCTTTAGCTTAAACTCAAAACATAAAAGATTATAGGGACTCCAATGTGAATGTTCTTACCAAGTCATGAAAGAGTTACTAACCAAAAAAAAAAGTCCTGCTTGAAGAGTTGAAGTACAAGCAATCTCTAGATCTGTTAAAACTTAAAAAGGCAATAGCCACAGCCACAGGTAACCCAAAAAAAGACTATTGATAGCTGGCTTATTAATTAATTTATATCTAATTGACGTGATTAATGATTATTACTTGACTTTTTATTTATATTTCTTCTTTTTATTGAAAGTATCATTACTTCTTTTCTCTCATAACTTTAATATATATTATTTATATAAATAAAAATATATGAAATTTTATTAAGGAAAGAAACTAGAAATTTGATCACATGCAAAGTTGCATTCTTCTATAAATAAATAAAAATGATAAATTATGTATCTATGATTTATATTAGGATAACAAAATATACGATAGAAAGATAAAGATTTTTATTAAAATTTTTGTTAATGTAAATTACGCTTTTCAAATACAACACCTTTAGATTCTTGTTCTATTAAGGGCATTCACTTTAGTGTACACAATATCCTTGAGCAATGCATAAACATATGGTCATTGGCTTACTCAATATGCATCAAAAGTAAGTTTATTATAATAACACTAAGCAAGCAATGCCAAGATAACATATGATCTGTAAGCTTCAAATGCTAGATTTGAGATCTTCAGAGAACAAGACTGACTTCCAAGCTGGATTCCTGGGTAGAAAAGTGTCCTGAATATACACAAAATACCAAAAACCAAACGTTATTCGATTTCAGCGAGTTATGAATATAAGACCTACAAATGTAATTTTTAAACGACTTAGGTTTGCTATTCAAAAGGGGCTGTCGTCACAGCAGCTTGTTGCCCGTTAGCTTTCGATGTAAACACTATTCGTTTAAATGAAATTCGATCAAAAAGTATGAATAACTTTAAACACAATAATATTCAATCAAAGAGACCCTTTATCAATTAGCAGTTGGTTCTTCTTAATCTTTATCTGTGATTCTTATCCATAAATGGCAAATTCAAGAGATTCACAAATGTAGTCACCCAAATAAACAGCACAAATCACTAGAAACTGCATTTTAATAATCCAAACTACGATCCATTGGCTGATAATAATTCCTATTGACAATTTAGTTGCTGATATTACTAACTTTCACTTTCGTTTCTAAGGGCAATCCTAGTAGCATAATAATTATAAATTTACAATCGCTTTACATTTTATTTCCACTCGATTTTCGCTTGTATGCTTCCCGATTTAGTTTATAATCATCATTGTAAGCGATATCGAGTCAAAATCAAGTGTAAATCAATGACGATTATGCTACCAGGATTGCCTTTGGTAATAATGAAAAATGAAAGTTCAGACTGCCAGAATCCAAATTGATAGTATGGATTATTATCGGCCAACAGTCATGGTTTAGAATTTTGGATTATTAAAATCCAATTTTCCCAAATCACTCGAGTAAACCTCTATATGAAGTTGCATTATACCAACATCGTTCATATGATCGTAACAATCGCAGAATTTAGAATGCAAATTGTAGGGGTGAGCAATAACCACCGTTAAGCGTTAACTAAAACCAAACCGAAATTAACCAAGAAATGAACTAACCGTAAATTGGTTATCGGTTTTTTTGTACCCTATGTTAACAGAAATCAACTGAATGGAACCGAACCATTCATATTTTCATATATTTCTAGATTTTATACCTCCATTTCATGTACTTTTAAGCAAAAAAAAAAAAAAGCCCAATTTCAGTTTTGGTTATTAACCAAAATTAACCAACATCCCGACAAACTAACTAACCGAATAAACTAAACCGATCAACCGAAAACCGATTGGTTAAAACAATAGATTAACCAAGGATTTTGGTTTCAGTTTAGGCTTATGCTAATAACCGAACCGAGCACACCCCTGCAATGCACAGGCAAAATAATTTCTGACCTAAGATTCAAATGTTGAGAAAAAGTAAAAAACCTGTTTTCACCCTAAAACCCGACCTAGTGCTTAGGAGCACTTTTCGCCAATGCTGAATACTAGGGGTGCAAACGAGCCGAGCCGTTTGCAAGCGACCGAAGCTCCAATCGATAAAAAAGCTCGAAACGATACAAGCTTTTCTGAGCCTGGGCCTCAAATAAACCTCGTTAAGTTATCGAGCCTGAGCCTCAAATAAACCTCGTTAAGTTATCGAGCCCGAGCTCGAGCCTTGTATGGGAAGCTTGTTTAGCCTCCTCAAGCCTTATCGAGCTTTGTGTATTTTTAAGTTTTACCATTTTGAACTTCTATGCATTATTTTCACAAATCCTAGCTTGAGCTGAGATTTGGCTCATTTAAGGTAGTACACAAGCTCAAGCTGAACTTAGGCTTGTTTATGGTTTTTCTCAAACTATATAAAAATACTTAAAAAAAAAATTACTATGCATTAACTTAACACATACAAGCTCGAGCCGAGCTTTGGCTCGTTTAAGGTACTTAACGAGCTCAGGCTGAGTTGAGGCTTGCTTATGGTTTTTCTCAAAATATATAAAAATACTAAAAAAATATATATTAATTTGAAGGAACAGAGCTTACAGATAATAACAATCGCAGAATTTAGGATGTAATTTGTAGGGGTGAGCAATAACCAGACCGTTAACTAAAACTGAACCGAAATTAATCAAGAAACGAACTAACCGAAAATTAGTTATCGGTTTTTTTGTACCCTCTGTTAACTGAAATTAACTGAACGGTACCGAACCAGTTATATTTTCATATATTTCTAGATTTTATACCTCCATTTCATGTATTTTTAAGCAAAAATTTTATCCCAATTTCGGTTTTGGTTACTAACCAAAACTAACCAAACCATAAGCCCGAGAAACTAACCAAATAAACTGAACCGATCAACTGAAAACCGATTGGTTAATAAAATAGATTAACCAACGACTTCGATTTCTGTTTCGGTTTGAAAACTAAAAAAACCAAACAGCGCACACCCGTATAACGCACAGGAAAAATAATTTCATGTCTAATTCATACAATGATACAAAATAAATAAATAATCCTAAAAAAATGAATGTAAAAAATAGAATAAAGCAGAGCTTACAGAGATGTAAGAGCAAGTGGGTATAACAAATAAGGAATTAGTTTGAGCGTGATTAAAGGCGGCAACAGCGAGATGTGAAGCTAACCCAAGACCTCTTTTGCTTGATGGAACGAAGGTGTGAGTTATATCCATCACTTTATTATTATTATTATTATAATAATAATTATTATTATTATTATTATTATTATTATTTATTAACTCGTACTCTAAGTACGCCTTCTTGTCTTCTGTTTCAAATCTTTTTTGTTTCTCGTTCCATATTATTTTTTGTCGCCGCCGTTGCTCCGCCGCTGCCCGTCGCCATTTCGTTCTTTCCGCCGGATTGTTGTGGTCAGACGCAAGGAATAATGTTTTTCTTCATCTATTTTGGACTTGCAAGCAGGGGTTCTTCGTGTTCGTTTTTTGGGTTTCGGGTTTTCGGTTTCTTCGAGTTTTAAAGTTTTAAATCTTGACCCGATATTCAACCCAAATCTCTTATGGGTTTTTCGGGTTCGGGTTTTTTCGAGTTGGGTTAATCGGGTTTCGAGTTTCCTAGAAAAAAAAAGTAAGAAACAAAAAAAATTAAAAAACTAAAATGCTAAAATTAAAACATATTTTGATTTTCTTATAACGCAAATAATCAAATAATAAACCAACATAACTTGATAAAACAATCCAAAAGAACAGTAAAATCATATTCAATCAGACGTGATTTGGTTGTTCAATTACAGTTGCTATTAGTAATAAACGGAAAACGTAAATTAATAATAACCAATCGATTCATAACAGTTAGAATTACATCAGTTGATTAGAGTCAGATTCTAATAAGTTTAGTAGCTAAGAGCCTAAGAGATAGCCTATTATACCTAAAAATATATTTAGTTTCAAAACTAAAAGTTTATTCGGGTGTTTTGGGTTGACCCGAAACTTATAAATCAAACCCAAGAACCAACCCGAATTACTTCGGTTCGGGTTCGGGTTAGGGTTAGTGTTTACTTGAGTTCAGGTTAGTTCGGGTTCGGGTAAAAGTGAGAGCCCTACTTGCAAGTATTTTTTTTCTTTTATAAGAAAATATAATGAATTAGTATAAAACTGAAAAGTGATGATTATATCTAAATATAAGCTAAATGAGCAACAAGTTTTGATGCTACCCATTTTGAATTGCAAAGCCTAATTTTTTAAAAAGTATATTGGCTGATCTTTGGGATATAATATTACTATGCATGATTCGTTAAACTCGGCTAAGTAACTCCAAAGTTTCAGGCATGAGGAACCTAAAAACATCAAAAACAAGCGAAAGAAAATACATGTTAATTGTCAAGACACGCTTTCTCACACTACACAATCAAGCTCGAGCCAAGCTTTGACTTATTTAAAGTACTACACGAGCTTGAGCTGAGCTTAAGCACGCTTAAGGTTTTTATCATTATATATAACAATAATTCACAGTGTATATAAATTACTTAATACTTAATAAACAATATACGAGGCAAGCACAAGCTCTAAAAAAACAACTCACGTGTCGAGCTCGAGTTTTCAAAGATTAAATCGAAGCAGGATGAGCTCGAGCCTAGTCGAATTTTGTCTCATCTTGGCTGTTAACACCTCTAAAACTTAGAATATTAAAGCTAAAAGAAAATTATATAGATTTGTCATATACACTCTGCAGCTTAGTTATGCCTTATAGGTTGTACATGCTGCTTCTTATGTTTCTTACTTTATCTTTATTTCCATCCTTTTTTACGTCTGCCATTTCCTCTCAGTGGCCTAGGAGTTCGCTTTACGGTCCACAAACGATCATCGATATCATAGAGAAAAATAACCATATCATGCACACCTTGTAGCGTAACAAGGTGAAATATAAAATAAACCCCCCTTTTTAAACCATGATTTTGCGTTGATAAAAATGTGCAAAGTCAACCGGAAGGAGACCTTCGTTTATATTAGAAATAAATTCAGTTATACCATCTACCAACACGTGTCTTAAGTTACCAGTCCAGTGTGCCTGATGAACCCATACAAAACACCTTGAATTTGAATCTCATCTAGATCAAATGCAACTATATATCGCTCACTACACCAATATGCCCCTCTCCATTCTTGAAATTCAGCAGGGAATGGTTGTACCACTTGTTTGATGATATCACGTTTATTATACATTAATCCCGTGTATATTTTATTTATTATTTTATTCGTTTTGTTCGTTTTCTCGTAAGATTTGTATACTACTAACTTATTTGAATGTTTTAGGTTTTGGGTTTAAATTCCGGTGAAAAGAGGGCGAAAAAATGAGCAAAAACAAGCCGAACTGGAGAACCGGAACGAACCGGACCAGACCAGAAGAGAACCGGACCGGCTAGGCCGACCGGCCCCCTCCCAGCCACGCCGGTGCGCTGCGCGGCCAGGGTGGCCAGGCCCGGCGCGGCGGCCCTATGGTCAGCCCAACTTCCAGAATCTTCCGTGTGTTAGCCGACTTAATGTATTTTTGGACACCTGTTGCCTATATAAAGACCCCTAAACTCACCCTTAATCATACCTTGAAGTCCAGACGAATTTGGTGAGTTCCGAGGCGTCCGCGGCGAGTTTCCGGCAGCTTTGGAGTCGAGGAATCAGCCGGCGAAGTACTTATCGATCAAAGACGAAGACTCCGGGTTTTATCACCTTTATTCTTCCGTTCTTATTTATTTTCGCCATGATTTCGTCTATTATTGTTTTGTTTGTTTTTGAGATGCTAGGCTAAACGTTATAGACTGTCTAGGCTTATGATGAACCTACTTTGACGTTTTGTTTTGATTTGGGATTTATTTGCTTCATGGTTTTTATGGTTTAGTAAAAGGTTTACTTATATTAAATTGATGTGTATCGATATTTAGGATTGTTTGATTAATTGTTATTATTCCATAGTTGCCTTGATTATTGTTTGTCATTATGATAGGTTGCTATTAGGTCAATTTCTTTGTGTTTTTGATTATTTTGTGATTGATTTCGAATAAGATCATAGGAATAATATTATTTAATTAAATAAACCTAAGTGTGCTGCTAACCTAAATAGTTGTAAGGTGCTAGGTTATCGATAGATTTTTATTATTTGATCTTGCTAGATTTAGTTCTTCGTAAGGAGTCCGTCTAGGTTTGATTATTTAATTATTGTTTATTGAATCGATTCGATATATTAAACTGCCTTTGATTTCCACGCTGTAAGGTAGGATTTCGTATAAAGGAACTAAATTATAAACAATTGGGTGACCGTAAGCGAACTTGATTTTCAATACTAGTGTGCGTTAAAACTTGTTAGAAATCCATAGGTTTTCTCTTGAGAAGGGTCAGGGGTCCTATTTGGGTTTCCTTTTAAGTGTCTATTTTATGATCCCAGTCCATAACTAAATATTTTCCCGAGTCAATTCATTACCGAACTTTAGAGGAGTCTAGCCTAGGTAGTTTTCTTATCATCATCTTATTTTCATAACAAACTTTGTTTCGTTTAAGTTGTTTTCTTAATTAGTTTTTAATAATAGTATTAAATTAGTATTTTAAATAAAAACCCCCAAAACAAATATAAATAATAAGTCTTGTTTTGTAGTTGAGTCTAATTTAGCTAGTTAACGTAATTAAAAGAGTCTCGTGGGTTCGATATTCGGACTTACTTAGCTGTACTAGATTCGATCGGTTCATTTGCGGTTAGTAGTTTAGTTAAGTTTAAGAGTCTAGAATTTATTACTTAGTGTCTAGATTAGCGTAATTTTAGTTAATAATATTAAACTACTTTTAGCACATCATTTGACGTGTTCTTATATGACATTAAGGTCTGCAAGATCTCTAGTTTGGTAGATCGACACATCATTTTTCACAGAAGAAAATACAATTCAGCAACCAAACTCTGTCAGCACGATTACCATCCCACGGCGATGGTCAAAATCTACATCAATAAAGTTACCAATTTGAATAGTAAAGGCGATTGGTGGATGACGGTGAGGCCCGACAAAATACTGATTGCTAAAGAAATGGCATTGCACCACAATGTCTCGAATAATGATATAACAAAATGCTAGGATGTAGTGCCACGGGTTGAATGGATCAACTGTCAATCGCGTGCAATGAGGGTGGGTCGATGTTTCTTTCAAATAATACACATGGGATGTTTCTTTCATCAAACCAAACAAATTTAATAAATTGTTAACCGAACCGTTGAACACCTTTAGGAGGGCAAAAAACTAGTTAACTGAACCGACCTGAAAACCGAATCGTAACTGAACCGGTTTGAAACTGATTTTACCAAAACCGGTTTTGAACCGCTATAAATCTAATTTTTTTGACCGGTTTGGAGTTTTAAGTTATAACTGGTTTAAAACCCAACTTTTAAGAACCGCTTAGATAAAAACCGGTTTAACCCGATTATAAACTGGTTTGTCTATATGTGCGTTGCAAATTTCATTATTAGCTTACATGTCTATAGATATATCCATTTAATGCATGTTTTTCTTTTTTGAAATTTGTAAATCAATTAATTTTAAAGATTATTATATCAGCAGAATTTCGAAAGTCGTTTAATGTATACTTTCTGCAAATAATATCCATTTATTGCTCACATTGATTTAATGTACAAACGGAAAGTCATTTGACTCGTTTCTGCCAATAAATGTACAATTGTCATGCAATTTATTACTCTGCTTTTGTTTTTCGAATTCACTACTCAACCGATTCAAGACTAACCGGTTTGGAACTAGACTGAACCAGATTTATCAGTTTCCAGGGCTTCAAATCGGTTCAGTTTCTAACTGGTATTGTATAAAACTGGTTTTGACTACGTTGGCAAGAAACCGAGTTCATCTAGAGTTCATGTAGGTAGGCTTATGAAGAATGGGATTTAGTTGATTTATGTCATATGAGATTATTAAAAGGTTGTGTTTTGTTTAAATTATGGTTTGGCAGTTCTAGTCATTAAAACTATTTATATATTTTATTAGATTTCAACTAGTTTATTGTCAAATATTTTATAATGGACATTGGCGTAGCATTTGATAGAAAACAGATGGTTTTGAACAATGAATAAAGATTGTAAATGTTCTTGCATACATTCTAATTGGCTTGTTGTGTTGGGAAAAACGACTCCTAGCCACGAATGGTAAACAAGAATTACGGAATTAATCTTCGTTTGGCTAAACTTTTTTCCGACCCGAATGAACCAATGAGGATACAAACAATATAGGGCAATATAAAAGTAAATAGGGGACACAAAAATTTTAGCGTGGAAAACCTCTCAAGTCGAGAGTAAAAACCACGGGACTACTAGAGCCGCTTCAAATCCACTACATTAATAATGAACAATACAAAGTCTTTTTTAGGTAAAACTAGAGGCATACACAAATTATCATATACTTGGTACAAACTAACTTCAAAAGAGTAAACGAGTAAGAGGAATCACCAACGAGAAACAACCGGTCTCTGGAACGTCTCTTATCTTCACCAAACACCAAAAGAATGAATGGAGCACAAAAAACAACCTTTCTCTTCGTAACAGCTAGTCGGCAGAACCACCCATGTCTTCCAATATTCTTTTGTATATCTATTTATATAGATATGTATGTCGGCTAAACATGTATGCACCAAAAAAATAGAAAAACCCTTTTTCTTTCTTGAGCCTTACGTGGGGCTGAAGCACACAAGCCCAAAAAAATAAACCAAACTTTGGTTTTATTTCTTTTCATCCGTGAAGCAACAACAAAAATATATATATATATATATATATATTTTTCTTTTACTTTTATTACTAAATAATAATAATAGTAATAGCCCATATAATATATAATTGTTGGGTTTTCTCATAGGCAAAAAATACTCCAGCAGATCTCTCCCTTTATGTCTATGAGAAAGAACTCACCACCCCGGCGAGCGAGCAACATATCTTCAGCTTCTCCCTTGTCAAAGCTTTGGTCAACATATCGGAACGATTATCATCGGTGTGAACTTTATCAAGTTCAAACAACTTGTCTTCAATACCATCTCTAATCCAATGATACCTCACATCAATATGTTTTGTTCTTCTATGATACATAGAATTCTTCGCAAGGTGAATAGCACTTTGATTATCACAAAGAACCACGTAGCGCTGTTGCATAAAGCCATGCTCTTGCATAAATCTTTTCAACCACAATAATTCTTTGCATACTTCTGTTGCTGCCATATACTCTGCTTCGGTAGTAGACAAAGCAACACACTTTTGCAGTCTTGACTGCCATGACACGGCTCCCCCCTGCAAATAACATCAAATATCCAGAAGTGGATTTCATGTTGTCGTTATTTCCTGCCATATCAGAATCCGTGTAACCAACAAGCATTGGCTCCCCATTTCCAAATGTTATACCCAATTTGGAAGTACCCCGTAGATATCTAAGAATCCACTTAACTGCTTCCCAATGCTTCTTACCCGGATTTGACAAGAACCAACTAACAACACCAACTGCATGGGCAATATCAGGCCGTGTACATACCATTGCATACATCAAGCTTCCAACCGCTGATGCATATGGAACACCGTCCATCTCTTCAATCTCTTTCTCAGAACTAGGACAATCTTTTTCAGATAACTTAAAATTAGGAGTAAGAGGTGTACTAACCACATTAACTTTAGACATCTTGAATCTGCTAAGCACATTTTCAATGTATTGCTCTTGTGACATGTGCAACTTCTTTGAAGCTCTATCTCTAGTAATCCGAATGCCAAGAATATTCTTAGCTGGCCCCAAGTCTTTCATAGAAAACGACTTGCTTAACTCTTTCTTCAGCTGAACAATTCTTTCTACATTCTTGCCAACAATCAACATATCATCAACATAAAGCTATAAAATTATGAAATCATTATCACCAAACCTCTTAAAGAAAACACAGTATCAGACGCAGTCTTTCGGTAGCCTTGCTTCCCCATAACTGACTCAAATTTCTTGTACCATTGTCTCGGCGCTTGCTTCAACCCATAAAGACTTTTCTAAAGTTTACAAACATAATCTTCTTTACCCTTAACCTGAAAACCTTCAGGTTGCTCCATATAGATTTCTTTATCCAGATCACCATGAAGGAATGCTGTCTTGACATCCATTTGCTCAACATCAAGATCAAGACTAGCAGCTAAACCAAGAATCACTCTAATGGAACTCATCTTCACAACTGGAGAAAAAATCTCATCAAAATCAATACCCTTTCTTTGACTGAACCCTTTGACCACCAACCTTGCCTTGTACCTAGGCCGTGAGGTATGTTCTTCGGTCTTCAATTTGTAGACCCACTTGTTCTTTAAAGCTCTTTTGCCCTTAGGCAACTTCACCAACTCAAAGGTATTGTTCTCATACAAGGATTCCATCTCATCTTGCATGGCTTCAACCCACTCTCTCTTATACTTATCTTCCATGGCCTCTTTGTAATACTCGGGCTCTCCCCCATCAGCGAGTAAAACGTACTCACCAGTCGAATAACGAGTAGAAGGTTGACGGTCTCTGGTAGACCGCCTGAGTGGGACAAATGCAGGCATATCTACTAGTAATTCAGGATAAATATCCTCATCCAAATCTGCCTGCTCTTGATTATCAACATTATCGGTACCATGTTGTTCGTCATTCTGAATATCATCTTCGTGATGTAGCTCAGATTACTGAGCAGGAATAGGTTCCAAATCAATGAGATCATCAGTGTACTGAGGAACTACCTGTGTCTTCTCAATATCTTTCAAACTCTCATCTTTCACAAACACAACATCACGACTTCTTACAAGCTTTTTTGAAACCGGATCATATAGCCTGTATCCAAACTCATCTTGCCCATAACCAAGGAATATACACTGTCTGGACTTCACATCAAGCTTTGATCTTTCATCTTTGGGAATATGCACAAATGCTTTGCATCCAAAGACCCGCAAACGACAATATGAGACATCTTTGCCATTCCAAACCCTGTCTGGAACATCATTATGCAAAGGAATACAAGGAGTAAGATTAATAACATGTACCGCTGTATTTAAAGCTTCTCCCCAAAAGGAATTAGACAACCCTGCATGTGAGAGCAAACACTTAAACCTTTCAACCAACATTCTGTTCATCCGTTCTGCTAAACCATTCAACTGTGGTGTCTTTGGAGGTGGCCTTTGGTGTCGAATACCTTTCTCTCTACAATAAGCATTGAAAGAACCAATATATTCACCTCCATTGTCTGTTCGAATACACTTGAGCTTCTTCCCAGTTTGTCTCTCAACTAAGGCATGAAATTGCTTAAACACATCAAATACTTGATCTTTAGACTTCAAAGTATAAACCCATACCTTCCTCGAATGATCATCAATAAATGTGACAAAATATAAGCAACCCCTATTCTAGTCTTCATAGGACCACATACGTCTGAATGCACCAAGTCGAGTATACTTTCTTTTCTACGAGGCGGATGACTATGAAATGAAACTCTCTTTTGCTTACCATTCATAAAATGAGAACACTTCTTCAAATGAACATCTTTCACACCGGACAAGGCATCTTTCTTCAATAAAATAGACATCCCTTTTTCACTCATATGGGCAAGTCTCTTATGCCACATATCGGTTACATCAGAACTCGTCAACGAATGAACCGAGTCCCTGGAAATCTTTGGATGTGCCATGTAAAACGTTGAAGTTCTTTCACCTCTTGCCACGATTAACGAACCACGAGTGAGTTTCCAAATTCCACCACCAAAAGTACTGTGAAAATCATCATCATCTAATGTGCCTGCGGAGATCAAACTAAGTCTAATATCGGGACATGTTTTACATTGTGTAAAACCAACTCCATCCCGGTATCAAACTTCAAGCAAACATCCCCAACACCAACGATCTTTGATAGCCCATTATTACCCATCTTGACATTCCCAAAATCACCAGGAGTATAAGATGAATAAAAATCCCATTGTGATGTCACATGACAAGTAGCACCACTGTCAACAACCCAACTCGAATCATCACGTGCAATGTTCACCCTATCATAATCACAACAAATATGAAATTCTTTGGTGGCAGTGTTAATTTCAGAAGTAGCTTCATCACCGTCATCTTTTTTGTGGTTGTTCTTTTTATTGTTGTAATTAGCCTTCTTGTTCTCCTTTTTCAATTGCCTACAGAATTTTACTGTGTGCCCTTTTCTACCACAATGATAGCACTCAAATTCTTCAAACTTCCCTTTGGACTTACTGCGGTGCTTTGCTCTATTACTCGGACCTCTACTATGGCTTCTCCCCTACTTTCAGTAACTAAGGCATCTGAATGTGAAGAGGAACCTTGTGACTTTCTTTTCATCTCTTCATTTATAATACCACCTTTAGCCAATTCCATAGTAATAATACCGTTTGCGGCGGAGTTGGACAACAACGTCCTAAAAGTCTCCCAAGAATCCGGTAACGTACCAAGAAGCCATAAACCTTGTATCTCGTCTACAAACTTAATACCCATACCTGCAAGCTGATTAATAACACCCTGAAAAGCATTCAAATGATCAGTAACAGGCGTACCGTCATGGTACTTCAAGTTTATCAACTGTTTAATCAAGAACAACTTATTGTTCCCGGTCTTCCGAGCATACAACTCTTCAAGCTTGGTTCATAAAGTACGAGCATGAATCTCCCCACTAATATGGTTCAAAACATTGTCGTCAACCCACTGCCGAATATACCCACAAACCTTTCTATGCAAAATATTCCACTCTTCAACAGTTTTATCTTCAGGTTTATCGGTAGTGAACACAGGCAAATAATAATCCTTCACATAAAGAAGGTCTTCCATCTTACCTTTCCAAACATGATAATTAGAACCATTCAAATTCACCATCCTACTTGTATTCTCTTCCATCGTTCAAACAAGTCTTTAACCCAAGAACAAGAGCCGAAGCTCTGATACCACTCTGTTGGGAAAAACGACAACCTAGCCACGAACGGTAAACAAGAATTGCGGAATTAATCTTCGTTTGGCTAAACTTTTTCCCGACCCGAATGAACCAATGAGGATGCAAACAAAATAGGGCATTATAAAAGTAAATAGGGGACACAAAAATTTTAGCGTGGAAAACCTCTCAAGGCGAGAGTAAAAACCACGGGACTACTAGAGTCGCTTCAAATCCACTACATTAATAATGAGCAATACAAAGTCTTTTTTAGGTAAAACTAGGGGCATACAAAAATTATCATATACTTGGTACAAATTAACTTCAAGTATATGGAACCAAATACAAAAGAGTAAACGAGTAAGAGGAATCACCAACGAGAAACAACCGGTCTCTGGAACGTCTCTTATCTTCACCAAACACCAAAAGAATGAATGGAGCACAAAAAACAACCTTTCTCTTCGTAACAGCTAGTCGGCAGAACCACCCATATCTTCCAATATTCTTTTGTATATATATTTATATAGATATGTATGTCGGCTAAACATGTATGCACCAAAAAAATAGAAAAACCCTTTTTCTTTCTTGAGCCTTACGTGGGGCTGAAGCACACAAGCCCAAAAAAATAAACCAAACTTTGGTTTTATTTCTTTTCATCCGTGAAGCAACAACAAAAATATATATATATATTTTTTCTTTTACTTTTATTACTAAATAATAATAATAGTAATAGCCCATGTAATATATAATTGTTGGGTTTTCTAATAGGCAAAAAATACCCCAACACGTTATTCATAATTGTGATTGAATTTTTATAAGAATTTTGATCATTACCGTTTAAGTATATTATATGTAAAGTACGGAAACATAAAAAAAGTTGAAAATTACCATATAACTAAACAATTACTTTTTTGGCTTTTGGGAATGATGCCCGAGGGAACTTCTAAACATGGTTTCGCTTTTTAATCCATTTTACCTCGTGACTTCACTAACATATGTGAATTGGTGTTGGATTTCTTCATTACGGAAAACATTATAAGCGGGTGGATACAGTTTGGGAATGGATTAAGGATTCTGGAGGGATTGATGATGGTTTCCAAGTCGTGGATAAAATGAATTGAGTGTTAGTAATCTTGTATGAAAATCTGAAACAAGAAAAAATAAAGAATAAACGGTAATAGTGAACCGGGCTTGTGTTTGACACAATTCCCTTAAACAGACTCGCGGTCTGTTCCCAGGGTACGCCAGCTCGAAGCAGCAGCAGCGTACCGCCGAACTTGATCACTTGCCTGAAACGAAAACCGTAACAATGTTGCAGCAGAGAGTTAGAGAGAGATGTGTATTTGGGGTGCCTTGAACTGCGGTATTGGTTTTGATTTTTTAGCCATAACTCATAATTGTAACAATACTGAATAATAACCATTAATATGTAATAATATTGAATAATGGTGGTCATTAGAGCAGTTTAAATCGAAAACAATAATCATTAATAAAAATCATTGCTTCAGTTATGAAATGCATTCATCAGTTAGCAGTCTAAAAAATTAGTGCAAAAAACTGGCTCAGGGCGCGGGTTTTTGGAGTTGTATTCATGTCCGCGGTACATGCGGGCACGCACATTCTAGTCAAGAAACCCATTATTTCGTAATGATTATTATTTTCGGTCTAAAGTGCTCTTGACCACTGAAGAAACGTGGATCTACTCACTGGTAGCAGATCTACTTTCCTCGGGTGTGATTATACTGTTTTACCGATGGTTCCTCTGGACCTGTGTTCTTCCACCTACAAAATGAACAGCGCCGTTACTTACCCCTCAGAAAGGGACAGAGGGGTCCTCTTTGGGGTAACCCTCCGGCGTGAGAATCAGTATCTTTGTGGAGAAGATAATAATGTTGTATGTAAGTGAATCTCAAGAGTATTGCTGAATCGCTGAATACTCTTGATTGTGTGTCTGTGTGTTTTTCTGTAACTGACTGTGAGTGAATATAATTCAATATGATTGAATGTGATATCACTAATTGTAACTGTCAATGATTGAGTATGAATGTGTCATCAAAGTGGAGTTGATGCTGTATTTATAGTGCTAGGGTTTCCACTGGTTGGGCTCAGCCTCGTTGGCCTCCTCCAATCGCACTGCGCCACGTGTCCTCTGGGACATCTGGCGCTTTCTCGTTGGTTGTAATCACGTGATAGCACATGTGTCATGCTGAGTTGTCGACCTTTCATTTGGCAGCTGTCAACATCAGCATATTCTTACTCCTTAAAAAGATGCCTTCTGGAAGGTTGTCTGACGTGCACAATCAAGGTTGCCCTAATCCTGATTTGGATAAGGATGAGGTTGATTATGTGCACGTGTGATATGCGCCCATCCTGAGGATGCGCGAAGTCTTCTTTTTATTCTCACGCGCAGATATTTCATGCGCAGGTGTGATATGCACGAGCATGTGATATGCGCCGCGCGCTGGTGCGCCGCGCGAGCATATGTGTGCCTGGGCAGATGTGATATGCAAGAGCATGTGATATGCGCCGCGCGTTGATGCGCCGCGCGCATATGTGATACGCGAGCATATGATGCCTGAGCATGCTTTGTATGCGCCATGCGCCTAGGTTTTGGCTTTGTGCCTTCATAATGTCTTTATCTTGTGGGTTGACCCGCCTTGCTTGGTGTTGAGGCGGGTACATACCTCTTCAAGCCCCCCCAGTCTAATGTGTGTCTTATCTCGCGCGAGCGCGGTAAGATAGATATTAGACTCACTGAATTGTTCTTTTAAAGGGGGTTTTGTCGTTTTCTTGGTTGTTTCCATCGTTGCGCGAAGTTCTATCCATTTGGTTGAAACGAAAGGTCCAAACACGTGGTTGGTTGGTGGTGACGTGCGCCGTAAACGTGTCAGACGTTTCGTGTGCTCGAGGTGCTACAGTTGCCTTTCATGTCCCCTCACACAGCTGTCTTGAACACGTGTCGCGCTCGCATTGGTTAGTACCTGCGAGTGGGGGCGCGTCTCTGTTCCGTGGCAGGTCGGTTACATTTTTATGTCCCCTCACACAGCTGTTAGGGACACGTGTCGCGCCCTCGTTGGCTTGCACCTGCGAGTGGGGGCGCGTGAAATCCGATCAGCTGCCACATTTCTCTCTCCTGGTCCTATAAAAGCAGGCCCTTAGGAAATTTTTATCTTCATCTTCATTGTTGCTAAAATTCAAGTTTCTGCCTTTCACATTCGGATTTGAGTGTATACATCGATTCGAATCCTCGATTATCTGCTGCTGCAATTGCATGTCTGATAGTTCAGACTCGTCTAGCCCTTCAATCACCACTGTTGCCTCTCGAAGACGCCGTGTGAAATCTGTGGTGATGTCGACATTGAAGCAAAAGGGGAAGGGGAAGAAGGTTGTTGAGACCACATCGGAGGAAGTAGGGAGGACCAAGGCCACCAAAAGATGGAATGAAATCCCCTGCAAATTGAAGCAGGCCGATCTCGACAACCTCATCACCTCTCAGGGCTTTCCCACCCTGTTTGGCTGCATGTTGCCTAGGTCCGGGCAAACGGCGGCGGACCCGCCTGCCGGCTATATATCCCTATATAGCCACTTTTTCACCCACTGCAACCTTCGTCTCCCGATAACAAGGTTTGTGGGTGCACTGCTGAAGTTCTATGGGATTCATATATCCCAAGTCCATCCGTTTGGACTCGTGCGCGTGACTCACTTTGAGTTCATGTGCAAATCCCAGCGCGAGGAACCCACTCCTCGGCGCTTTCAGTATTTTTATAAGGCCAAGATCCAAGACAATTGGATCTCTTTTATTCCTCGCAGTCAGAAGGTGAAGTGCTCCACTGTTTCATTCAAGAGCCTTCATGACTGGTCTGAGAGGTTCTTTTACATAAGGGCTGGTGTGATCTCCATCCGTATGACCATGCGCTCTATCTCTTCTGCGCCTGCGGATGAGGGTGTCCTCAAGAACCCAACTGGCGCCTGGGTTAAGAAACTGACCGCCGAACCATCCCCCGCGAAGAAAATTTGCGAGGAGGCGCTGGTGGGGGTCGGCATGAGTAAGCTGTGGGCCGACAGCGCGCTTGAGCCCGTTATCCAAGTCGACGGGCTGTGTAAGTTTTTTTTTTTTTTTTTTTTTTTTTTTTATTGCTTTATTTATTTTCCTGCGCGAACATCGTTCTTTTGCTGATATCATTTGACTTGTTTTCTGCGCAGTCACCAAGGATTATATCCTTGCCGCTTATGATGAACATGTGGAGGGCGGCTCCGTCGCGCTTGGCGTTGGGGAAGTTGGTTTCCCAGATCGCTTCGATGACATGTTCATCCCAGTGGATCTGGATTTTGACTTTGACAGTGACGCGCCTGGTAAGCCTTCGCACTTATGCTCATTCCTTTAGAATACCCAAGTTTATTAACAGTTCTGTTGCTTGTTTTGTAGATGCGCTTGAAAACTACGAGCTAGAGCTCGCGGAAGAGGAGGAGGAGGAGGAAGAGGAGGCGCCCCTACTAAAGCGCAAAGCTAAGGGGAAATCTGGCGCAGGGGCCAGTAAGACCCAGGTGTTTACCACCAAGGTTTCTTTAGCTTCCTTGCCTGTGAGAGTGGGCAGACCTCCTGTCCACTTGAGGTATGGTGGCGTCGCCTCCTCCGTTCGCGCGGCTGAAGAGAGAAGCAGTGCCGCGCCTGCAACAGGTATACTTTGCTTATCTTCATCTGATTGAATTGTTATTAAACCTTTGCTCCTTTGAATGTTTGCAGAACCGGCGACGGTAACAGATCAGCCGCAGGCGCCACAAGGTGCTACGGCTGCGCCGGGGGCTCCATCGAAGTCCCCTGTTCTACCCTCTGAAAAGGGTAGAATGAATTTTATGGCAATGTTCGCCGCGCGAACAGAATTGCGCCAAGGTAAGTTTTGCACATTTGTCTTCTGAATTTTTTCTTTTGGATTCAGTCATAAATCATTTTTCCTTGTTGATTTGTTCATAGGAGTTGTAGCTGGCGCACAAGTTGCTGGTGACACTCCTGGCGCCGTTGCCGGCGCCGCTGGTTCTGTTCCTGCTCCTGCTAGTGCTGAGTCTCCCCTTATTGGGATTACCAAGGAGCAGGAAACCGTGCTGCGCGCCGAACTGGCAGCGTCGAGACCTTCCTCGCCTCCTCCTACACGCAGCCCTCCCCGCGAGACTGGTTTGGAGCCCTCCAGGTCGCAGGAGAAGAGGCCTATTGAAGAAGATGAGGAGGATGAGGGGGTTCAAGCTGAAGACTCCTTGGGAGACCGCGCCAGCCCTGCGTTGCCGCAAGAGTTCGCAGCGCAGACTTCTGGTGGGGCTGGCGCTGACTTTTCTGCTTCATCCCCGCAGGTATGTTTTAATTTGTTGCTCCGCTGCGCGTTCCTCCATATAAGTATGTTTTCTGACTTAGAACATTTCTTGTGTTTTGCAGGAAGGTGACCACGTTTACCGCCCGAGATGGAATATTAATGAAAACAGTTCCTTCCAAACCATGGGCGTATGCGAGGACTTCTGGGCTCATGCCGTGCCTCCTACTGAAAGGAGATATCAGGAGGAGCGCACCCGCGCGGACTTGCTGAACGACCATATCTTCGCTGGGTCGGCTTTCTTCGCTGCTTCCCAAGAGCTTCATCGTGATTATATTAAAGTACGCGATGCTCTTGTGGAAGCCCAGCGAGAGGCTAAAGTGGCTGCCTGGAACCTTTCTGATGCTCGCGCGCGAGCTGAGAAACTCCAGGCGGAGCTCAGTGAAAACCGAGCAGTGCCAACACCGCCTATATCAAGCGCGGGCATGAGCTCCAAGCTGCGCGGGAGAAGCAGCAGGTGGCAGAGGCCGAAGTTGCCAAGTACGCGCGTAGAGTGCGTGTCTTGGAACAGCAGGCTGAGGCGCGTGACCAAGCTATCGTCCAGAGTATAACTGAGAAATCATCACTGGAGAGCGAGGTTGCGCGCCTGAAGAGGGAGTTGGCGGCCGCGCAGGCCGATAGAGATGAGGCCTTGGCGACGGCGGCGTCCAGCCAGGAAGCACTTGGTGCTGCGCAGGCGGAGAAAGAAAAAATTTTGGCGGCAGCAGCGTCTGATAAGGAGGAGCTAAAAAAGACTAAGGAAACTGTTGAGTTATTAAACTCTCAGGTTCCTGCCCTCGAGACGTCTGTTGCTGGCCTCGCGCAGGATCGCCAATGGCTGGTGTCACAGGGCATGACTCGCTGCGCTTTGGCGATGAAATATTCCGCCGAGTTTCAGGCCCTTGTGATGGACTGCAATGCCGCCGCGCGCTTGGTGGGCCGAGCTGAAGGGTTTACGGATGGGTATGAATATGGCATGTTGAAGAAGAACCCATCCGAGTACCCTTACAAGAGCGACGCGGCCTGCGCGGACATGGCCGCGGTGGGGGAAAAGTATATGAATACTCCCATCCCCATCCTTATGCAGGTACCTTAACCTTAATGAGTTTTACTTGACTAATTTTTCCAAGTGTTTTGTACTCAATACTTCTCTAATGATTTGCAGATAGCTGCGCTTGCTGACCAGCCCGACCTCGGCGCGCTAAAGAAGTTGCTCGATGAATGCGAGAGGGCTGGTGGCGATGATGGTGGCGCGGGGGATGTTGCCCCTGCCAGCGGCTCTGGCGCGGCGAAAGAATCTGCTCCTGACACCGTTGTGATAGAAGACTCCAATGAGGAGGAAGAACTTGACTATGGTCAGTTCGGAGATGAGGAGCAGGCTGCGCCAGATGCTGCGGGAGATGATGATGGTGATGAAGCGGCTGACGTCGACGTGGAGACTTGAGAAGCCCTTCATCAAATTTTATATATTTTTTTTTTACTTGTAATTTGTAACTCATCATACTTGTAAATTTCAATGCTATGGAATGAAATTTGTTCTCTTTTTCACATCTTGTGCATTTCCATTTATCTCTTCATGTTTGCTTGTATAGATGTAAGATATGCTTGCACGTTAAAATAAGAACAAAGTTGTAAGGAAATTATTCACTTAACCATAGTCCTATTTTGTAAGTGGTTTCGCAGTATCTTGTTTATGCTGACATGCGCGATAACTTTTCACAATTCCTTTTTCGCGCGTCATAGTCGCGCTGTTTTTACATGGAAGTATGAGTTTTAGCCATTACATGTCAGCATGTGTTACTCAGATATCCACTATGATTCCTCGCGCGATCTCAACCTGAGACCTTAACAACTATGTTATGGCATGTACTTTGCCTTAGTCGTTTAAGGAGTTTTATGATCAAGCTGCGCGGGATGTAAGATGGATGTTTGTGAGTGTTTTGAGCTAAGGCTCTTTGTTTTGGGCTAAGGCCCTGACGTGTTTAGAGTTAAGACTCATTAACGTGTTTGAGCTAAGGCTCGTAGGTTTGGGCTAAGGCCCTGATGTTTTAGAGTTAAGACTCGTTAACGCGTTTGAGCTAAGGCTCGCGCATGTATGTTTTACTTCGTTTTATTTTGTTTTGAAGTCAATATAGTGTTGTCATATTGCTCCAAATTAATAAAGGAAGTGTGAAACATGTATGCAAAGGTAATAGAACAAATATTGAAAGATAGCGCGAATCATCATTCATGATGGCTTAAAAGCCTTGATTACATATTTGAACTTTTACATGAAGCATTTTTTAAGCTGTGCCGCGTTCCATGTGCGCGGTATCTTTTTTCCATTCAAATCTTTTAAAGTGTACGCGCCTTTCCCCAAATCTTCTGAAATTTGATAAGGTCCCTCCCAATTGGGGGACATTTTTCCTGGGGGTATCGCGCGGCTAGCTTCATTGTTTCGAAGGACAAAATCATTTTTCTTGAAGTGGCATTCTTTAACGCGCTGATTATAAAATTTTTCCAGCTTTTTCTTGTATTTGGCTTCATTGATGATAGCCGCTTCTCTGCGCCCTTTAAGCAAGTTGAGGTCCAATCTTCTTTCGCGCTCGTTGTCAGTCTTGCTCATCATGAGTACCCTATGGGATGGGCATCCAATTTCTGCTGGGATCATAGCCTCTGTCCCATAGGTTAGGCTGAACGGGGATTCGCCGTTGCTAGTTTTGCTTAATGTCCTGTGCGCCCACAGGACATTAGGTAACTCTTCGACCCAAGAATGGGATTCTCCCTCCAACCTTTTCTTAAGCCCATTTAACAAACTTTGATTCGCGCGCTCCACTTGGCCATTCCCTTGAGGGTGGTAGACCGAAGTGAAGATTTGGTTGATTTGCAATTCTTTGAGCCAGCTAGATATCTTCTTGTCAGTGAATTGTTTGCCATTGTCACTTACAATTTCCATAGGAAGGCCAAAACGGCAAATGATGTGGCTCCAGATAAATTGCTTCATCGCCTCAGCTGTGATTCTTGCTAGTGGCTTGGCCTCAACCCATTTTGTGAAATAGTCTATCGCCACTACCAAAAATTTCACTCGCCCTTGCGCTTGCGGCAGGGGCCCCACAATATCAATGGCCCATTTGTGGAAAGGCCATGCGGAGGTCACTGGAATCAAGTTGTTCTTTGGTCGCATGGTGTTTGGCGCGTGGCTCTGACATGCCTTGCATTTTTGGATTTCTTTTAGCGCATCCAAGTACATGCCTGGCCAATAGTAGCCTGCGCTCATTGCCTTGGCAACCACCATGCGCGGGCCAGCGTGTATTCCGCAGATTCCTTCATGAATCTCCCTAATCACATAGCTTGCTTCTTCAGCATCCAGGCATTTCATGAGCGGTCCAAGATAAGAGCGCCGATATACTGTACCATCAAGTAGTTCATAGTTCTGCGCCTTGTGTCTTATCTTTCTCGCCTGTGCGCGATCGTCCGGTAACTTCCCCTCCTTCAGGAATTCCATTATTGGAGTTATCCAGGATGAAGGGGTTGTATGAATTACAAGGACCGATTGCGTTTGCACTGACGGGCTGCTCATTACTTCCACCCTGACATCTTTGCCAAAGTGATCAAAATTAGTTGATGCCATTTTACTCAACGCGTCAGCGGACTTGTTTTCGCTGCGCGAGATGTGTATGATTCTGAAGAAGTCAAACTGCTCAACGAGCTTTTTTGCCTGCTCTAGATATAGAGGCATTGTGTTCTCCTTGGCGTCATATAGGCCGTTGACCTGAGCAGCTACCAAGTAAGAATCAACATGCGCCTCTAGCCTTTTAACCCCAAACTTGCGCGCGATGCGCAGACCAGCCAGCAGGGCTTCATACTCAGCCTCATTGTTGGTACTCTTGAAGTCCAACCTAATAGCATAAGTATATTCATGATTATCAGGGTCCACCAGTTTGAGGCCTGCGCCGGACCCTTCATTGTTGGAGGCTCCATCAGTGAATAGCCTCCAAACATCTTCTTCATCATTTGCTCGCGGAGGGTCTACCTCGCGCTGAGCTTCTTCAATCTTTCCCTCTGGGATTTCCGTGATGAAATCCGCTAAAACTTGACCCTTTATTGCTGGACGGGGCTTATAGGTGATCGTGTGTTCACCTAATTCCAGCGCCCACTTAGTCAGCCTTCCGGAGAGCGCGGGGTGTCGCAAGACTTGATGGATGTTGTAATCGGTCAGAAGTTCAATAGGATGACCATTGAAGTATCTATGTAGCTTGCGCGACGCGTGTGTTAGTGACAGAACTAATTTTTCCATGATGGAATAGCGCGTCTCAGGGTCTGTGAGCACCCGACTCACATAGTATATTGGCGTTTGGATCCCCTTGCGATCCACCAATAATACTGCGCCAATGGCGCGGTCTCCAGCTGACAGGTACAATGTAAGGGTTTCGCCAGGAAGTGGAGCTGTGAGCGCGGGCAGCTTTATGAGACATTCTTTTATCTCAGTGAAAGCTTGCTCAGCCTCAGGCGTCCACTTGAATTGGCTCTTCTTCAAGCAGTTCCTCAAAGTGTTAACGAATGGAGTAGATTTGCTGGCGTGGTTCGCTAGGAACCTGTTGATTGACACCAGTCTACCATTCAGCTTCTGAACCTCTTTCATGGTGGATGGTGAAGGCATGTCAAGGATGGCTTCCACCTTTTCAGGGTTCACCTTGAAACCATCCTTAGTGACCATTACACCAAGAAATTTCCCCTCTTCCGCGCCGAAAGTACATTTGCTCGGGTTGAGCTTCATGTTAACTTCCGTTAGGCGCTGAAGAGTTTCCTCGATGTCTTTGAGCATTTGTCTCTCCTCCCTGCTCTTGATCACCAAATCATCAACGTAGACTTCTAGATTTCTTCCGATTTGCTCACTGAAAACCGAATCCATAAGTCTCTGATAGGTGGCGCCCGCATTCTTTAGACCAAAGGGCATTTTTGTGTAACAGAAAACACCCTTGTCGGTCCTGAAGGCCGTCTTGTCTTCGTCTTGTGGTGCCATTTGAATCTGGTGATAGCCTTTGTAGGCATCCAGGAAACATTTGAGCTTGAATGGCGCCACGGAGTCCACCTTTGCGTCGATGTTTGGTAGGGGGTAACAGTCTTTCGGACATGCTTTGTTGAGGTCCTTGAAGTCAATACACATCCTCCATGACCCGTTGCTTTTCTTTACCATCACAGGATTGGCTACCCACGTCTGGTATCGGATCGGGCGGATGATGTTTGCGCGCAACAGGTCCTCAACTTGCTCATTCATGGCCTTCACCTTTTCATCCCCCATGATTCTCTTTTTCTGAGCAATTGGCTCCACCGACTTGAACGTGTTAAGAGAATGTTGCGCCAAGTCCCGCGGGACCCCAGTCATATCGGAGTGTTGCCACGCGAAGACCGACGTGTATTTTGTGAGCAACCTTTTCATTCTCAATCTCGTTTCGTCTGAAATGGTAGCGCCAATTGTGACCGTTTGCTCGGGGAATTTTGGGTTTAAAATCCACTTCTCTGGCGCATTGTCCGCCATTGGAAGTTTCATTCTCCCTTCCCGCGGCGTACTTGTCACTGCGCACAAATGATCGCGGTAAACAAATGTTACGCCTGTTGGTGTAGGGAACCCCAATGCGCCGTGAGCTGGCGATGGTACAGCATTAAATTGGGCAATCGTTCCCCTACCCAGGATCATATTGTGGCATGACGTGGTGGGCAAGACCAAGAAGTTAACAACTTCGGCTCGCTTGTGCTCATCATCCCCCATACTTAGTTCAAACTGAATATGGCCTAGGGGATGGATGATTTCATTTGAAACACCACAGATTGGTGCGTTCACAATTTCGAGCCGCGCTTGGTCTGCCGGGTCTAACTTTCTGAAACATTGCTCATACATAATGTCAGATTCGCTTCCAGTGTCCACCAGGACTTTTGACACCTCGTAATGAGCAATGTGCGTGGTGATGACGAGAGGACTGCTTATTGATGGGCCTCCCCTGATTCTTGGGAAGATGACTTGCTGCTCGCGCCAATCCCCGTGGATTTGCGCGCTTCTCTTTTTTGACGTCTGCCCTTGTCGTCCCCCCTCAGCCACACAGATTCTTTTGTATTTCTTGCTGGCAGAGGCTCCTTCCGGTTGCTCATCTTCTATTCTTTGGTTTTTTACCAAGTGAGCCAGCCTGCCAGACTTTACATCCTTCTCGATCGCATCCTTTAAATGATGGCATGCGTCGGTGTTGTGGCCCGGGGACCTGTGAAATTCACAATATTTGCCACTGTTTTGCGGTCCCTTGTAGTGTAGTTGCTTGGGAGGCTTGAATTGGACATTCTCAGTACTTAACACCTGTGAAGGTGTTTTAGTGAGGGGAGTCCATATTCTTGGCAGAGGTCTGCTAGGATCTCTGCCGCCCTCCCTCTTGTCACCCTCCCCACGATTACGAACATCTTTTTGGGGCTGGGGTGAGCTTGGTTGCGCTTGTTTTTCCGCGGAAGAAAAACTTGTTGGCTGCAACCTGGACCATACAGAGTTCTGTTTGGCCCTCTTCTCTTTGCTGCGCGGTGATTCAGCCTGATGCGCTCTTTCTCTTGCCCTATCTTGGGCAATCTGCTTCTCATTTCTCGCGAAAACTCGCGATGCCTCCATTAACTTGGCCCACGTGGTGGGCATACCATCTTTGCTTACGAGAGCTCGTCGTAATTGATCACTGCGCGCGCCTTGTATAAAGGTCACGCGCAGGAGTTGCTCAGTTATACCCCCGATTGCCAGGGACTCCTGATTGAAAGGAGTGATGTAATCTTCAATCGTTTCATCATTCCTGCGTATGCAGTGCATGATGTCATCAGGATCGCGCGTGTGCCTGCGCTGCTGTACGAAGTGGGCTTGGAACTTTTATAATAGCTCCTCGAACCCATCAATTTGCCCTGTCGGCAAGCTCTCGAACCATACCCGCGCAGCGCCCGTGAGGCAGCGGGCAAACATATGACACCATGTTGGCATCGTCCAGCTCTCTAGGTTTCCCGTGTTATAGAAACCTTGCAAAAAGTCATCTGGATCTGTTGTGCCATCATATTTGCCCAGACCACTTGGCATCTTGGTCTTGTGCTGGATGGGAGCCTGCGCGATGCGCGCAGTAAACTTTGAGTGTTTTACCAGGATGGCTGGTCTGTAGGGTGTGGTTACGTCCACTTGCCCTCTGACCGGTGGGCTATATGGCATGTGCAGATCCAGATCTGCTCTGGCTCCAGGCGCCATGTTCACAGGCGCGCGGAGCTGTGAGCCTCCTGCATGAGTATCCCGTGTCTTCCTCATGCTATGCACTTCTTCATCACTGAACTCAGTGTGTGCAGTGTGAATAGAATGTCCTTCTTCCGGCGCGCGTGGCCTTTTTGTAGTCTGTTTATCAAACGCTTGCCTTTGTGTTTGATCGGCTAGCTTCTTTTGTTTGACCATTTCCTCATACTTTTCCATCAGACGCCGCTGCTCGTTTATGAGCCATTCATTCGGATCATTTGCTTCTTCTTCTGGACCCATTGGTCCTTTCAGTTTCGCGCCGGCCATATTTTGTAACGTGAGATCGTCTGGAGGAGTTTCAGTCTGGCCGTGAGGGGTTGTGACGAAGGGACGGTTGCTGGTGGTACGCGTAGAATCACGCGGAACCCTCAGAACCTGCTGTCCGTCGTTAACACCCTCACGTTCAATATCCTCCAGAGCTTGATCAACGTTACGAACGCCAGAAACCATGGTGATTGATTTTTTTTGTAGATCTGATGAGATCTGATTGCCGATGTAACAGTGGATGGCGCCAATGAAGAAACGTGGATCTACTCACTGGTAGCAGATCTACTTTCCTCGGGTGTGATTATACTGTTTTACCGATGGTTCCTCTGGACCTGTGTTCTTCCACCTACAAAATGAACAGCGCCGTTACTTACCCCTCAGAAAGGGACAGAGGGGTCCTCTTTGGGGTAACCCTCCGGCGTGAGAATCAGTATCTTTGTGGAGAAGATAATAATGTTGTATGTAAGTGAATCTCAAGAGTATTGCTGAATCGCTGAATACTCTTGATTGTGTGTCTGTATGTTTTTCTGTAACTGACTGTGAGTGAATATAATTCAATATGATTGAATGTGATATCACTGCTTGTAACTGTCAATGATTGAGTATGAATGTGTCATCAAAGTGGAGTTGATGCTGTATTTATAGTGCTAGGGTTTCCACTGGTTGGGCTCAGCCTCGTTGGCCTCCTCCAATCGCACTGCGCCACGTGTCCTCTGGGACATCTGGCGCTTTCTCGTTGGTTGTAATCACGTGATAGCACATGTGTCATGCTGAGTTGTCGACCTTTCATTTGGCAGCTGTCAACATCAGCATATTCTTACTCCTTAAAAAGATGCCTTCTGGAAGGTTGTCTGACGTGCACAATCAAGGTTGCCCTAATCCTGATTTGGATAAGGATGAGGTTGATTATGTGCACGTGTGATATGCGCCCATCCTGAGGATGCGCGAAGTCTTCTTTTTATTCTCACGCGCAGATATTTCATGCGCAGGTGTGATATGCACGAGCATGTGATATGCGCCGCGCGCTGGTGCGCCGCGCGAGCATATGTGTGCCTGGGCAGAGGTGATATGCAAGAGCATGTGATATGCGCCGCGCGTTGATGCGCCGCGCGCATATGTGATACGCGAGCATATGATGCCTGAGCATGCTTTGTATGCGCCATGCGCCTAGGTTTTGGCTTTGTGCCTTCATAATGTCTTTATCTTGTGGGTTGACCCGCCTTGCTTGGTGTTGAGGCGGGTACATACCTCTTCAACCACCATTATTCAGTATTATTGCATATTAAAGCTCATAATTCAATATTTTTATAGTTATGGGTTTACGACTATAAAACCAAAACCAATACAGCAGTTCAAGACACTCCAAATACACATCTCTCTTAAACTCTCTGCTGCAAAATTGCTACGGTTTTCGTCTCAGGAAAGTGAGCGAGTCGGGCAATACACTATTGCTGCTGCTTCGAGCCGGCGTACCCTGGAAATAGACCGTGGGTCTGTTTAAGGGAATTGTGTCAAACACAAGCCGGTTCGCTGTTATTGTTTATTCAATATTTGTTTCTTGTTTTAGATTTTCATACAGGATTACTAACACTCCATTTTATCCATGACTTGGAAACCATCATCAATCCTACCAGAATTATCAATCCATTTCCAAACTGTATCGATCCACTTATATTGTTTTTGTTTTTCATAATGAAGAAATCCAACACCAATTCACGCATGCTAGCGAAGTCACAAGCTAAAAGGGATTAAAAACGCGAAAGAAGTTCCCCGGGGCATCATTCCCAAAAGCCAATAAGTAATTGTTTGGTTATATAGGTAATTTTCAACTTCTTTTATTTTTCCGTACTTCACATATAAAAACCTAAAGGGTAATGATCAAAATTCGTATAAAATTCAATCACAATTATGAATAGACGGACCAATTATGTGTATGCAAGAAAATCGACAATCGTGTTTTATTCATTGTTCAAAAACATCTATTTTCTATCAAATGCTATGCCAACGTCCATTATAAAATATTTGAAATATTTGACAATAAACTAGTTGAAATCTAATAAAATATAACTAGTTTTAATTACTAGAACTGCCAAACCATAACAAAACACAATCTATTAATAATCTCACATGACATAAATCAACTAAATCTCATTCGTCAAAAGCCTTTCTACATAAATTAGAGGTACACAAACCCCAACGTAGTCAAAACTGGTTTTGTATAAAACCAATTAGAAACCGAACCAGGTTGAAGCTCTGGAAACTGATAAAAATGGTTCGGTCTGGTTCCAAACCGTTTGTCTTGAGTTTGTTTAAAGCCGGTTTTGAGATGTGAGTTCGATAAATAAATGCAGAGTGACAAATGACATAACAGTTGTACACGAGTCAAACGACTTTCCGTTCGTGCATTAAATCGATGTGAGCAATAAATGAATATTATTTGCAGAAAGTTTCCATTAAATGACTTTCTATATTCTGCTGATATAATATTTTTTAAAATTAATTGATTTACAAATTTCAATAGAATACCATGCATTATGGATAGAGCTATAAATGAACATGTAAGTTAATAATGAAATTCGCAACGCACATATAGGCAAACCGGTTTATAATCGGGTTAAATCGGTTTTTATCTAAGCGATTATTAACAGTTAGGCTTAAATATCGACTCACCCTCCTTGGCATGCGATTGACAACCGATCCATTCAACCTGTAGCACCACATCCTTGCATTCAACAATATCATTATTCAAGACAGTGTGGTACAATGCCATTTCTTCAGCAGCCAACCTTTTGCCGGGCCTCACCGTCATCCGCCAATCGCCTGTAATGTTCAAATTGGCGACTTCACTGACGTAGATTTTGACCATCGCCTTGGGATGTTGACAGTGCCGACAGAGTTTACGAACTGAATTGTATTTTCTTCTATGAAAAATGATGTGACGGTGTACCAAACTAGAGCTCTTGCAAACCTTAATGTCATATTCGTGCATGTCAAACGGTGGTACAATCATTCCCTGCTGAATTTCAAGAATGGAGAGGGCATATTGGTGCGGCAAGGGATAAATAGTTGCATTTGATGTAGATGAGATTCAAATTCAAGGTGTTTCGTACGGGTTCATCAGGCGCATTGGACTGGATAACTTAAGACACATGTTGGTAGATGGTACAACTGAATTTATTTCTAATGTAGATGAAGGTCTCCTGCCGGTCGAGTTTACGCATTCTGATCAACACAAAATCACGGTTTAGAGAGGAGAGTTTATTTTACATTTCACCTGGTTACGCTACAAGGTGCGTATGATATGCTTATTCTTCGTTACGACGTCGATTATCGTTTGTGGACCGTAAAGCGAATTCCTAGGCCATTAGGAGGAAATGGCAAATGTGTGCCTACATCCCAGCAAGGCTTGGGATCACATCTGGTTGTGTTGTCACTATCTGTAACCGTTGTTGTCTGTCTTAAAAGTATATTATTATTGTTTTGTTTGTTCGTGAAGTGCCAAAGTTCATGATACCGTCTTAAGCGTAATCCATGGCAAACGTGCTGCTTTTAACGACTTTTTGAAATGCCATGCACATTCCTTTCGTATCTCGTAATTTTAAAAGGCCGAGTCACCAAATATTTTTCTTAGATAGTCGTCTCCCAACGAAAGAAAGTGACCATTCTCACACCCCACCAAGGCGGAAACGTAGGATGCGACGTTCATGGTTTCACATAAGTCGATCACAACAAGAAATCAAATTTCTATGGTCCAATCTAAATCAATTGACCTATTCCAACCATGCCCTTGACAAATAGTACCTGAAAAATATACTTAAAAAATCAACATAATGTTGATGAAGTCACAAACATTTTAAAAACAAGGTCATGAGTTCTATTCCTACCAATAACATATTTTTCATTTTATCATTCATTAAGTGAAAATTGTAAAAATGAAAACTTGTACACTTGACAGTATCTATGGAGAGTCTAGCTGAATGACACGTGGAAAGATTGTATTGCTTTAATAGTTGCTTTAATAGTATAAGTAGACATGGGTATTGCATAAGTATTATATAAAAAAAATTGTTTTTGTATCAAAGGTTAATGGCAGCATACCTTTATTTAACCAGATAATTGTCCATGTGTATAATAGTTAACTCGATACTGAATACAAGTTATGCCAAAAGTTGACGTAGTTTCCAAAAATCATGTTACAATATAATAGTAGCAATAATCGTGTTTATTGTTCAAATGAACATATATTCCATTCATACGAACACTAATCGATTCGGAAGCCGTACCAACTTTTGAGTTTTAGGCGGTACCGAACCAAACATTTCAATATCGGTACCAATAATTCGAAAAAATTGATACCGGTACCCGCTTATCCCTAATGGACATCGTAATTATTTGTCAGCACTTATTATATACTTATACTTATTATTTCCCGACACTCGTTTATAATATATTTAGCAATTTTATTAGACTCAATCTTGTTACTATTTTCTTACTCGAGTCTGGTCGTTAACGCTTGATTCGTAGCCTCACACGTGAATTAATAATTTTAATATTAAATGTGTAAATAAATTTGTAAATAATTAAACAGATTTTACCAAGTTTTTAGTTTTTACCTTCTCGTTTGATTCCACATGATATCTGTCGGGTTTGACTATTGTTGACTAGCTTTGACCGATGATCGTATCCACCAGAAATGAAACATTCTCTACGCCACCACCGCTGTCCGGCTCCGGCAAGAGTCTCCGGTTACCTAGAAACACTTCCACCACTGGTCGCCGCCAACAACCTTCACAACAGTAGATCTAGCCGGAAACCACGCTTAACATCAATTGAATGGGGTTGGACCAAAACAGGAGGTTAAGAGTGATTTTTGTTGGTGTGTGAGCTTACGCGGCTGCCGGAGATAGGCAGCCACGCAACCCACCGGAAATCAGGCCGCCTCACTCTAACTTTAGGGTTTAGAGGTGGTAGCTGGAATGTGTTATTGAAAGGAAAGTAGCTATAAGGTGGTTTATATATAGCTAGGGTTTTGGTAGGTGGGTACCTCAAGTACAAACTCGTTTAAGCTAGGGTTTTGGTAGGTGGGTACCTCAAGTACAAACTCGTTCAAATGTTTATTATCGTTCTACTATCGCATCGTTTATTTTAGGGCATGGTTTGGTTTGGTTTGGTTTGGTTTTTAGGTGAAACCAAAATCGAAGTCATCGGTTTTTTAATATAAAACCGTTTGGTTTTGGTTTTAAAGTTATCTTCGGTTGTAGTTCGATTATAGTCGGGTATTTTTCGCAATTAAGTGTAGGCATTGCAAAATAAATAAATAAATAAATAAAAATATGATTTTAAGCTTGTAATAGCGTATTAGAGTACCACATATATATTGAATAAAAAAACAAAAATAGACGTATGTCACGTGGAACCATATGGATACAAAATTCCTATAGTGATAGAGTTTAAAATTTAACAAAGTTCTTAATAAAAAAACACTAAAAGTAAAGTCCTAATATTCATTTATCATCTTGTTCATTTACAAAGTTTAGACTCATTCTTCATCATCGCCCATCAATCGGTTCGGTTTTTTTAAGTGGAAAACCAAAACCGAAAATTCGATTTTTCAAAAAAACAAAAAATTAATCGTCAGTTAATGCTTCAGCTCGGTTTTTCGATTCGGTTTTCTACTCACCCCTGTTTATTTTTAGATATTCGGTTCGTGTATATATATATATATATATATATATATAAGAGAAGTTTGGCGACGCTAGACTATGATTGGTCCATTTGGCAAGATTCCATTAGACCAAGTTTTGTTTTGTTTTTTGTTTTAAACTTTGATAATTATAGACAGAATTACAGAAATTGTCCTTTATCTTTCACCCAAATTTCACTCGTTGTCCATGATCTTCAAAATTGATCTTTTTTGTCCCTTATGTTTCAAAATCCTTCAGCGTTTGTCCTTTTCGCCTAACCCAATTAAAAATCCTCGTTAAGTCAGGTCATGTGCCTTCCATATGAGGGCAAATTGGTCATTTTACCTATTAAATTAAAAAATGTTTTAATAAATAAAGAAAAATAATAAAAAAACTAAAAATATATATTTAGTTAATTCTTTCTCTCTCCTTCTTCTTCCTCCTCCATAGCAACCACTAAGCTTTACGGCGGTCACCACCAAGCTCTCCGGCAACCACCACCGACGCCGTCTTCTCTGAACTTACAAAGCCAAATCCCGAGTTGGCAACACCACTAGTTTCTTGCCAAACAGCCAGGGCCCGTAGTTTCTTGCCAAACAGCAAGTTGAACAGGAAAGAGTGAATCAATTCCATTACTGCAAAAAGCCTCTTCCAACCTAATAATAATAATATTCATAATCGAAACAAACAAAAAGAGTAACAGAATAATAAGATAATCACAATTCAAAAACATTAATTAATTATCCAAATTAGGGTTCATTAATTAATTATCCAAAATTGTGGATTAGAATATACGCATCAGATGCTGTGAAGCTGTTAACCTAATTGTATAAACATAATAATAATAATACCTAGGGTTCAGAAATGGAAGGTGAGTTAGTGGACACGTGTTAAAGGAGGTGACGTCAGCTAGATTCCTCATCCAGTTAGGCGCTAATGGTGTTGCCAACTCGGGATTTAGCTTTGTGAAGACGGCGGCGGCGGTGGTTGCTGGAGAGCTTGGTGGTGACTGTTGGGAAAGCTTGGTGGTGGCTATGGAGGAGGAGGAAGAAGAAGAAAGAATTAATTAAATATATATTTTTAGTTTTTTTATTGTTTTTCTTTATTTATTAAAACATTTTTTAAATTTAATAAGTAAAATGACTAATTTGCCCACATGACCTGACTTAACAAGGATTTTTAATTGGGTTAGGCGAAAAGGACAAACGCTGAAGGATTTTGAAACGTAAGGGACAAAAATGATCAATTTTGAAGATCAGGGACAACGAGTGAAATTTGGATGAAAGATAAAGGACAATTTCTGTAATTCTGTCATAATTATATTTCTAATTATCTTTATTATGTTTGTTTTTATTAGTTTAGTTCCAATACCAATATACCGTAACGGATGTGATAAAAACTGACATAATTTGCGTAGACTTAGCGCATTTTGTTTTAGTTATAGTACCGTAACGAAACCGACCGAATGACAATTCTTTTTTTTAGCCCGGTTTTATAACGAACGTGAAAAACCCAACCAGATTTGCATAGACTCATCGCCAGGGACCAACAACGCTCGGGTTTTACCAACGCTCAAGTTTCACAGACCAACGCTATCCCAATGTTACATCTCAATTTTTATAACCTTTTTTTGTTTTAGTTTCCGTACAATAACACATGTAACAGAAATTGATCAAATTCACGTCAACTTACCGCCTCAACACTTAGGACCAGTAATGCTTGTGTCTTACCAACGTTCGGATTTACCAACCTGTCCGGCGCAACGCGCTGGGTTAAAAACCCGTTATTATATATATACAAAAGAGAAGTTTGGCGCCGCATGACCATTATTGGTCCAAGTGGCGCCGTATGATTGGATCAAGCAAAAATTATTTGTTGTTTTTTTAAAATTTTTTAACTAAACGGTTATTCATGTTGACTTGCCGTTGTAACGTCTGGGACCAACAATGTTCGGGTTTTAGTTTTGGTACAGTCACAAATGTAATCAAAACCGACCGAATTCGCATAGATTCACCACGTTTTGTTTTAGTCCTGATACCGTAACGAACATTGACCGGACGCCGATTTTTTTAGTTATGGCATCATAATGAACGTGACGGAAACTGAACCCCTTCAAAGCCCGAAATCGACAATGGTCGGTTTTACCATCACTCGAGTTTAACGACTAACGCCACCCAACCCATTGGTCCATCTCAGTTTTTATATTTTTTTTATAACACACATAATCTAAACCGGCCGAATTTACGTCGACGTACCACTTCAACGCTTGAATTATGCCACTGTCCGGATTTTACCGACTTGCCCCGGCGCAACGCGCCGGGTAAAACACTAGTTATATATAATTGACGTTTATGTTCCGGATAATAATTAGGTGCTACGAAATATTTTAGTCAATCTTTAAATATCACGATAGTAAATCGTGTATTCGAACTGACTTGTTGAATTTAAATGTTATGCTTCGTATAATTACCTAATAATTTGTTTTTCTTCAATGTAATTGGCATGCATCCTGCGGTTTATTGCAAACCAGTCTTTTGTTTCACAACTTTCAAGTTTCAATAATATCTGTCATATGCAAAGATCTTGGTTATAGGTTGGCCAGCTGTTGTGAGTTAACTAAACAATGCATTACGTCCTTGTCACAATGTCACATCACTTTCACACAGGTTTTAACTAACCCACGCTCAAGTTAAAAAGAAATAAAAAGGAATAGAAGTTTGATTAGTTGATTTTTGAGGTGGACCCCATCTCATTGTTCCTTAACGAGCGTTAACGGGTTAGCACGCCCAGCTTTAACTTGGCCGCATTGGTATTTGGTGACGATGTGGCTTTGGCGCCACAACGTATTTGTATTTTTGGATTAATTTGACCTTTCTTGTTAGTTAATAATAGGTAAGAAGAACTCTGCACAAGCTGCTGTCTGCTTCTGTTGGCCCAGGAGGATCAAACAATCATATCAAACGAACTTATCAAACGAACATAACCTCACGAACATACAAGGAGAAGAGACTTCTCTTGACTCTCACTAATAAAACTAATAATCTAGAACCTATTTATAGATCTACTAAACTTGCTCTTCAAGCCAAACCTAACTTGCTAAACAAGACAATCTTATTCTAGAATAATCCATAAGATTCTTACCATACTAAATAAATATTAATATCAAATTTAACAAAACAAACCCCAAACTTTAATTAATTAACAAATCAAGATTAATTCTTAATTCACCCCCTTAATCTTGAATTGTTCCTCTTCTCGCTTTTATTCCTTCTTTTCAGCTGACCATAACATACTTGCTTCACCAATTTCTCAAACTTAGCATTCGTTCCTTCCGTGCTTAACTTTGAAGCCATATTCCTATTTTCTTTCTTAACTTGATTCTTCTCATCAATTCGTTCTTGACCAATACTTTCATGAATTCCAAACAAATCATTTGGAATCGTTCAAAACCGAATATCCTTAACTTTCATAATCGGTTTCATATCATAACATTCTTTCTTTTCAACTTCAAAGTTGTTAGGGTTACAACATACCTGAAGCTTGATGTTGTACGTCCTATTCAAGTTTATCTGAACCTTCATCAACAATCTCTCTTTCTGATCATATAGCCTCAATATCCCATTGGCTATTTCAATCTTACATCCTTCTTCATCCAACTGACTCAAACTAAGAAGATTGGTCTTGAACTTAGGCATATAGAAAACATCACAAAGCGTTTTCTTTTCACCAGTCTTACTTACCACAGTTACATTACCTTTACCTTTGATTTCGATCTCGGATCCATCACCAAACTTCACTTGACCCGAAAATCGTTCATCCAAGGTAGTAAAAAACTTTTTCTTTCCTGACATATGATGACTTGCACCATTGTCTAAGTACCACGTTCCTTCATTCTTTTCATCCTTTTCAAACACACCAGGGATAACCCTCTCTTCATTCAAACTTACTCTCTTTATTGAACAAACTGCCATGAACAAAGAAGGATCAACATCATCTTCTTTCTTTGTCAAATTCACTTCTTCATTCCCTTTGCTTAGCTCTTTACATTCATTCGAGTAGTGCCCAATCTTATCACAGTTGTAGCACGTTACGTACTTCCTTCTATCTTGCCATTCTCCCGGGTTCTTTTTCCGGTATTCAACCCGTTCATCATTCTCACGTTCATCATTCCATCTTGGATTCCCTCTTCCTCGTCCATTATATCTTCCATGGCCTCTACCACGTCCTCGGTAGGTTTCAACTTTCTTTTCGGTTTGGGTGAACATGAGCTGACTTTGGGATGAACTTCCATTCACATTATTGAACTTGTTTCTTTCTTCATATGCCTTTAAACTTCCAACCACATCTTCAAACGCCATTGTTTCGATGTCTGCGAGTAGCTCCATCGAAGAAACAACAGGTAATCTTTATCCGGTATAGAGTTCAAGAATTTACAGTCTATTATCAAAGACATAATATAAATATTTACAGTCTGAGCAGGTATAGAGTTCAAGATTTATGCAAGTCCGGATGGCATGTAAGTCCAACATTCAACTTTACAGTCTGTTATCAAAGACATAATATAAATAAATAACTGCTCAATATACAAAAATCAATTTTGACCAGGGCATCAGGGGGTCAGAGTCAATTCGGGGTGATTTGGAAAACGCTAAATACGCTTTGAGAAGAGATTAGAGGCAACCTGAAGCTATAGTGATAACCATTCCTATTTTATGCACTAATTGAATCCTAAATGTATCACAGGAAGCAATGACCATTATGCTAAGTATACCTGCTGTCAACCTGACTTGAGTCATAATAACACTGACCATGATGTGGTGTGATCGTTGTTTTAAATAGTCTGATCCCATGTTGAGATCTTTCCAATTGACTTAAAATGAATTTTATTTTTGAACTGGATTTTGATCTCTTATGTCACCTTAAACTAATTGCTCATTTGATTTACTGTTATGAAATGATTATTCTTTGGTAAAAGTTAAAATTTTGAGCACAAGACATGATTACTCATGTCTTGATATATATTATACTTTTGATCTTTTTATACTTTTCAATCTTTTCGCTCTCTTTTCTTTTGAGAGGTTTTCCATATATCAATAATTTATATTTGCTCAAATACTTAATAGATTTTTGTAGACCAGAAACACCAACGGGCTCGTGTATGATTGGATAATGACCTTTCTGCATATTATCCGGAGAGATGTGCTAGAGAACATACCTTATTTTCCAATGTTTCACCACATCATACTTCAGCCAGTTTAAGTGTATATCACATATTGCAACTACAGACTATGGAAAGCTACCATACTTTGCCAATGACTGTACTCAAAGTCTTTTGAACTTACAATCCATGGGTTAGTTATCTTAAACAGTTTTCTATTATTTCCTATTGAGCTCATTTTGTACTTGGATTTCATTACTTGTTCAAACTCTTTGCACATTTGTTCATTTGTAGAGCCAAAGATAATGTCATCCACATACACTTGCAGCAGCAGCAGCAGGTCTTTGTTCCTTCTTTTGTAGAAAAGAGTCTTGTCAATTGCCCCTCTACAGAAACCATTTTCCAACAAATGATTTGACAGCTCATCATACCAAGCTCTTGGTGCTTGATGTAATCCATACAGTGTCTTGCTGAGCTTGTAAACTTTGTTGGGGTGCATTGGATCTTCAAATCCAGGAGGTTGAGTGACATAGACTTCTTCATCAATTTTCCCATTCAAAAATGCAGACTTTACATCCAATTGATAGACCTTTATATTCATGGATGCTGCATATGCCAGAAAGATTCTGATTGCTTCTAGTCTTGCAACTGGAGCAAAAACTTCTACAAAGTCCACTCCTTCTTCTTGTAAGCATCCTAGAGTTACCAGTCTTGCTTTGTTCTTAATAAAAATTCCTCTTTTGTCCTTCTTGTTTCTAAAAACCCACTTGGTGCCAATAGCATACTTGCCTCTGGGCTTGTCAACCAAATCCCATACATGTAAGTCTCTGAATTGGACCAATTCTTCCTGCATAGCTTCTACCCAACTGTTGTCTTTCAGGGCTTGATTACTGTTCTTGGGTTCAACTTGGGATAAGAAGCAGGCATACATGCAGATGTTTGCTTTCTCAGAAGAACTTCTTGTCACTCTATCATGCAAGTCTCCTATTATGTTTTCTGTTGGGTGATTTCTTTCAACAGAAGTGGTTTGCACAACTTGTTGTGCAGATACTTTTGTTTCAAGATTTGTCATGTTTAACACAGCAGAGTCATCTTCAATTCTCATTTGAGATTCTTCATTTGCTTGAACTTGATTTATCTCTGATGAAGATGCTTCATTTGACCCAAATTGCAGAGAGTCAAACAAAGACTGGAACCTTTCTTCAAACTGGTTTATCCTTTCAGTCTGATCAGGTTGCTGACTTTGAATTGGATCACTTTCAACTTGGCCCTTCATTGGAAACTTCCACTGCATCATTTTGTCCATTTGTATCAACTTCAGCAGCTTGAAGGTTGTTTCTTTCAAAGTTAAAGCCATTAAACTCAGGAGCAACAGATGACCATAGCTTGTCCAGATCAACTTGTTTTTTTCTTTTCTTTATCTTCAAAGCTGGTTCTGTACATGCTATCATCCATATCTTCACTGTAGATTTTGAATGGCTTGATCATCTTTCTAAGTCAAACAACCACTTGGGTCCTTCAACATTATTGAAATAGTTTTCATTGAAAATTATATCAGAAGATTCAATCACCACCATGTGCTCCTTCACATAGACTCTGTAAGCCTTTGAATGAGATGAATAACCTACAAAGAAGCATTCCAGAGATTTGGACTGGAATTTGTTCAAATAATCCTTTGTATTCAGGAGTGAGCATCTGTATCCAAAAGGCTTTAAGAACTTTACATAAAACTTTCTCTTAAAGATAACCTCATATGGAGTCTTATTTTGACCTTTGTTCAAAAGAACCCTGTTCTACACATAACATGCAGTGTTGATTGCTTCTGCCCAGAAGGTGACTGGTAAATTTGCATCAGCAATCATAGTCCTTGCAGCTTCAATTAAAGTTCTGTTTCTTCTTTCTGCAACACCATTTTGTTCAAGAGTTCTGGGAGCACTGTATTGTTGAAAGATACCCTTAGAAGTGCAGAATTCATCCATAATTCCATTTCTGAACTCTGTCCCATTGTCACTTCTAATGACCTTCTCCCTCCTTTCAAATTGATTTTCCATTTTTAGCACATACATTCTAATTAACTCTGCAGTTTCATCTTTACTACCCATAAAGTATACCTAAGTAAACCTTGAATAGTCATCAGTAATTACCAAGCAGTATCTTTTCTTTCCAATACTTGGAACACTTACAGGACCAAAAAGATCCATGTGTAGCAGTTCCAAGACCTCATCAATAGTATTTATCATTTTGCTTTTATGTGAGGATTTGTGTTGTTTCCCTTTTAAGCAGGATGTGCATTTTTCTTCCAATTTGAACTCTCTTGTGGGAAGGCCAACAACATGTTCACCTTTTACAAGTTTGTTCATGTTCTTTAATTCACATGACACATCTTCCTATGCCATAGCTTAGTTTCATTTTCAGTTGCTTTTGACACAGAGCATGAACCACCTCTTGAAGTTGCAGTATTCATTCTCAGTTCATAGAGGTTGCCATTTCTTGGAGCCATCATCATAATCATGTCAGTTGGAATAACAAATTCAGGCTTCAAGATCAGGCAGTGTTCATCGTTGAAAACCACTTTGTATCATTTATCACAGACTTGAGAAATGTTGAGCGTATTGTAGTCATTCAACATGCAGCACATTCTCAAAGGATACTTTGCCATTTGTGAGTGTTCCTCTTCCAACAATCTTTCCTCCATATTCATCACTCCCAAAGGCAACTGGCCATTCATATTTCTTTTCATAGTTTATTAACACACCCTTATCACAGGTCATGTGCCTGGAACATCCACTATCCATATACCATGAGTCATTTTTGTTCAAGGACTGTTCCTGCACATACACATAAAACAGAATTAGTTTGAATCTGATTTACAAACTGCATCAGTTTGTAATTCAGTGTCAGTGGAAGATTCATCAGGAGTTGGAGTTGGAGCTGGAAGTGGGTCTTCATACACAACTTCACATTCTTCTTCTGTGTCTAAATCTGACTCATTCTTCACAACTTTTGTTTTGAATAGTTTTTCAGTTTGCTCAATCACATAGTTTTTCTTTTCAGTCACCTCCTTCTTAGTCTTCCATTGGAACCCTCTTGGTTCGAAGCCCTGCTTCATCAGAAATTTCTCATCTCCATTAAGAACACCAGGTCTAATCTTCTCCTTTGTCACTCGACCTTTTGTTCTTTGCAGGTTTGCTAGACACACTTGGTTCATCTTTGATCTTTAAGACTTGTTTCAGTCTCTTTTCAAGCATTGACCTTTTCTTTTCATCATCTGAACTGCATTTTTCTTCATTTAAATATCTTTGATACATTTTCTTGTATCCTTTCATATCAAAACCACAAACCACATCAGGAACTTCAAATTCTTCCTCTTCAAACCAACAAGAGTCAGTGTGATGACCATATGCATCACACTTCTTGCACCAGATCTTTGCATAGCTCCCCATATCTTCAAGCAATTGCTTGTCTTTAATTTTGTCACTGGGTTTGGGAAAATCAAAGCCTAGGGAGGTTTTAGGACATAGTGAATTGCTGAAGTCCATCTTGATTGGTTGTTCAGATCAGGCTCCAAATGATATTTTTCTTTGACAAATACAATAGGCTTGAACTTGGAATAGGTTCTTAAACTGCTTCCTTTTTCATTTCCAATAGATCTTTTCATTTGAACATATTCCACATCTCCAATGTCAAAAAGTTCATGGTTTGAGAAGACTGGATAGATTGGAGGATGTGACTGATCATAGGAAGATTTCACATTTTCTTCTGTTCTTTTCTTGATTTCAGTCTGTGGTCTTGCACAGATGTCAAACACCACATGTTCTCTTCTAATCTTCTCATAGTGCTTTTTCATCTTTGGAGTCATTTTTGGCAGAAGAGGAATCTTTTCACTTTTCTTTTTGCTTGATCCCTTTTTCTTCTTGCCTTTAGATGACTTAGAGCTTCCACAACTGCAATTGCTGTCTTCACTGGAGTACTCACTCCACTTCCTTTTCTCACCTACCAATTTGTCATTCTTCTCAAATTCTGGCTCCCCACCCTTCTTCACTACAAATTCTCCATTCTGATCTACATACACATCAGCATATTGCTTTACAAACTCTTCTTTGTCATCAAAAACATTCTTGAACTGCTTAAGGTATTCACTTCTACTCTTCTTGTCTACTTTCAGTAGGTAGCTATCACAAAAAGGCGGTGGTACATTTTTGTACTTCTCTTCTTCAGTCATTTTATCAACATATCCCACAATATTACGAGTAGAAACAAGGTTCTTCAAGAAATCCATTTGAATTAGCAATTCAACATTCTTCATCTTTTCTTCTGCATACATCTTTTTCAACCATTCAATTTCAATGGTCATTCTTGATTGGGTCTGGTATGCCATCATACAGTCATCTTCAAGTCCTTTGATTTGACTTTCATAGGTTGTCTCACTTGTTTCATACACATTCAAAAAGGCTTCCTTCCTCCCACACTCAGTTTTCCATTTTCCAATCTCCTAATTAAGTTGATCAATAGTAATAAGAAGATCAGAACTTGAGATATCAGATTGTACCTGAGTATTTGAAGATTCAGCCTGGTCATGCACCTTTGCCATAAATGCAACATTTGCCCTCTCAATTTCAACAGCATGATTGCTCCAATCAAATTCCCCATCCTGTGACACCCTGGTAACAACAACATTTCCTTAGTCTCTCTGCTGATTCACATTGTTCTGATTTGATCTGTTCTGGTTTGTGTGAGCCTGCAATTGGTTGTTTCTTTGAGGTTGAAATGTTTGTTGTTGGGGTCTGTTCGAATTTTGGTACGGGTTCTGGTTGGTAATCTGATTTCTTTGCTGCTGGAAATTTTGATTCTGGTTCTGGTAGAATTGATTTTGATTCAATTAATTTCCAGCTTGCCTTGGCATGTTACATTCTCTTGCAAAGTGTCCAGGTTGTTGACAGTTATAACAGATGGCCTTTGATTTGTCAAATCCAATTCTTTCAGTTGGACCATTTAAGCTTGTTCTACCTGTCCTGTTGTACAATCTCTTGCTCCTCACTGCTAGCATAGCTGCTTGCCATTTAATGTCCATATCTTCTAAATCATCAACATCTATTTGTTCTAGGTCTTCTTACACAATGCTTGTATTTATTAGATTCTTGGCCACAAAGGCATGGTATGACTCAGTGAACATGGAGAACAAGGCCTGGTAATCTATTCCTTGAGTTGGGTTGTGATGCATGAAAGTAGTTTGCCCATTTGCTGGAGATGGTGTGTCATCTTCAATCAGCTGAACATTAAATCTTGATTGACTACTGCAAGATGAGTTGGTTTCTGATGGTTCCTCAACAATAGGCTGTTGACTCTTGATTGAGAGGTTGCCCATGGGTGCCACAAGAGCATTGTTCATTTGAAAGCTTGGCTTGTCTCTCGAATCATATGATTTTCAATCATTTCATGTTCTACAACCTTGAGGAAGGCTATCACATCATCTAACTTGAAATTAGGAAAGCTGGTCTTCTCTTTGATGAACTTGCTGGCAGTGTACCACTCACCAGACAGAGATGATAGAAGTTTCTTGTTCAGGTCAAAATCAGATATCTGAAGGTCTGTTGTTCTAATTTCATTCACAATCATCATGAACCTTTGCAAAACTGACTTTAGTCTTTCTCCTTACTTGAACTTGAATCTGTCAAGCTGTTGTTTAAATCTGTCTTTCTTGATGTCTCTCAATTCTGTATTCCCCTCAAACATTTCAATAACTGCATCATACATGCCCTTTGCAGTCTTGTGATGATTTACAGTTGTCAGAATTTCCCAAGAAAGCCCTAATTTCAGCATAGACAGAGCTTTATCATCCCTCTTCTTCATCTTCAGTTCAACAGTTGCGTTGTTGTTTGGAGCTGTTGAAGGAACGTAGTTTCCTTCAATGATAGACATCCACAGCTCTAGGTCATTTTAGTTCATAGCCGCTTCAAACAGCACTTTCCATTTTATGAAGTTTTTTTGTCCGAGTAGCCTTGGAATCTTGTTTGTTGAAACTTCTTGGTCTTCCATATCAGTAGATCTGGAGTTTGCAGTAGTGAAGACGGAGTAAAACTTCAAGCTTCTTCACAACCTTCTGTCCCGTGGCCTTCAGCGAGCTTACTCAAGCTCTGATACCACTTGTCAGGACCGTGAGTCGGGTGAAACCTTCTAGAGGTTGACAAGAACACACCGACTCGATTACCCAAAAGGCCTATTGAATATCCCGACGGAATCAGGATATCCAACGAGTGGGAACAAAGAGGTGTGAACAACAAACACAAAACAGTAATAAATGGTCAATAAAAAGCTCATTCAATAGACAAAGATTCACTGTAAAAAATACATCATTAATGGAACAGTGAAAGGAATGTCTAGGGTTTTGTGTGACGGCGGCGGCGATTGTACGAGAAAACAAAGAGAATATTCTTTGGAATGTTTTTCGTATTCAGTGCGTGCCAACCTGTATTCCATCTGGAAATCTGTGTCCTAAAAGGTATCCTAGGACCCTATTTATAGACCCTAACATTCCTTCTAGAAGTTTCTAATCATTACATAATGAAACTCAAAATAATACAAGTGTTGAGTCCTCGAGCAAGGTAACAATCTTGCTCGAGCAAGCTCACTATGCTAGGTATGCTCGACGAGTATCTTCGAGCATATTTTACTTAGAATATATTCTCCTCTAGTAAGCTTCATTCTTCTTGACTTGTCCATGCCTTGCGCGAACTAGACCATCGGGCAAGCTCATTCTTCTTGATGTCTTCAGTTATACTTATTCAGCAATCTTTAGCATGCTCGGATGTAAATCTTGCTCGGGAATTGAACTGTGCTCGAAGTCCTTGCTTTGATCACGTGACATCTTCTTATTGCATCCATGCCTGTCCCCATGTGCTCGATCATCCTGTGCTCGTAACACTTGGTTAAAACTTGTATCATCAAGCTGTTTGCTCGATTGGCAATCCATGCTCGATAGAAGAATACTCTTGCTCGTTGAAGTGTAGCTTGCTCGAAGCCTTAACACTTAGAAGAATTAACCATTTAAGGTTCTGAAGACCTTGCTCGAAGTAGTAAAACCATGCTCGATTGTCTAGGCTTGCTCGAATTCCATACTTAGCCGTTTTCTGAGGAGGTTGAGAAGATTCCAATCTTCCTTATCAAAAATCCGACCCAACACACAACCACTCAAAACCCTACCCTATAATTTACAAACTCTCCTCGCAATATTTTGAGGGATAGGATGAGAATGCTCTAAAACGGTTATGGTTTTTGTTCATTGGACCTGCTTGAACAACGAATGCCTTCTGATCAACAAGAGTGTTAGTTGTTGTTGTTGTTATGGTGGTTGATAGTAACCCGTAAGCGGGTGAGACTCAGAATTAGAGATGAGACATAGAATTTTGCTAATTCTTGTTTGCTTTCATTTATGCTAAAACAAAGCCTTTATAAGGCTTACAAACGTGGGAATTAAACAATTGAAAACATAGAAAATAACTATCCATGACTACTACGTGGGACTTATAGAAACAACTTCAAGGAATTAGTGAACACCCAAACACACGAGTTTACGGTAGATGTGGGACATGGTACACATATCACTGGCAAGGAATTAGTGAACACCAAAGCACACTCGTGAGTTTATGGTGGATGTGGACATGGTACTCATAAGTGGTGGTGGTGTGAGGTAAGGTGATGTTGGGGAAGACGTGGCGTTATGCTTCATAGGGGAAGAATAGGAAGAAGGTGGGTGGGGGTGGGGTAATGTTATTATTATGAGGAGAGAATTACTAAATTGTCATTGCTGGTCAACATATGAAGGGACTGAGATTGGCCCGCTCGAGAACCATGAGTACTTAATATGTGCATTTTGAGAATTAGAGCTATAACGTGCTTCCGCCCATAAAACACTTGAACGCAAATCATATTTTTCACTATATATACATTGCGATACAAAAATTAAAGGTAATGCGTAATATTTAAAAATAGGTGGCTCTCAAAAAATTCAAATATCAAACATGAAAAATGAGCGGATCTCAATTAATTATAATACCAAGTTAACAAGTAATAACACCCGCATTTCGTACCCAGAAACATAAAATAAGGGGATGGTAGCAATTTTCTCGTGAACCAAGGGTACTCACGGCGGACTACCCGTATGTGCCCCACCACCCTTATATGTCTCTTCTATTATTGAGTTTTTTCCTTTGTTGAATACCAGTTTGGCACTAATTAAATTGTCTACTTCTTTGGAAACAATTCCTTCAACCAATATGATTTAACAAGGGTCGTCTTCGAGATAAACGATACTTGTGATAACAATAAACAAGCAAAGTTATAAATAATATTTATTTCCAGACAAGTACTAAAAAAGGTGTATAAATTTTCCCCAAAGATCGACTATACTTATGATATCAATAAACACAAGCATTGTTGTTTTAGTGAATAGTGATAAATAAATGCAAAACCAAGTTAAGATGAATTGAGAGACTCTACTAGCATTATTCGAAGCAAAGTTGTTGATCAATTTATCATAATCGACCCACTATATATTTGTCAGTTCATTAAGTTTTTTAAAATTAAACCTTTTGTAGACTACCGGGCCTATTAGTAAATAGGAAAATCTATTGGACTAATTATTAATTAACTAACTAGGTTGTAGATTTTGAGCAACTTGAATTCTTACTTTAGGTACTAACTATTAAGCAAGTAATTATTTATGGGTTTAAATAGCCATGCTATCTTTTTACATAAATAAAAATCAAGCATGACTCATAAACATGTCCTCAGCAGCCACTAAGGCCCCTCTTTTTTAAATTATACTTTTTTTAGGTATAATTTCTTTTTTAAATTTCAGGCCCCTCTCCATAACTAGTCCTCAGCAGCGACTAAGGCCCGACCTACCGATGACCCTGGATATATATAGCCGTACGTGCTAAATTATAACATGTAGGAGTACTGTATCCTTTGTCTTTCTTGTTTAAACAAGAGTTGCCAAATTTGGTTGTTCACATGATAGACGTGGGTGTGATCATTTATAATTAATGACTAAACCTTAAATCCTAAAATGCATGTACTGGTGACTACTAACCTAGGAGAGCCAAATTTGACCATTTGGATAACGTATTGGTGGACACAATATATATACAACGAGTCAAAGAAATGAAAGAAGCAAAAATGACAGACAGTTTGTAAACTTCCAATTCTTTTACGTTGTAGAGTCTATAAAACGACCGTTCTCAATATCCACTGAATCCCTCCCGAAAGAAAAACAATGAATCAGTCCACCACCACAGATATTGCTATTCCGATGGCCGAACAAGTTATCGTCATCGATCCACAACCCGCAAAAACCAATTTCCTCACGTTATTTACTAGCTTGAGCCACACATATACTCTAGCAGCAATACCGGGTGGTGTAGGGGCACCTTTCCGTCACCTATGGTCTTGCTATTACCCACGAGTAGCATATGGAGAAGAAGGTGTCGCTATGCCTCATTCTACACTTGGTTTTATCATCAATGCTCTCCTTGCTTTGGTAGAAATAAAGTCACAGTGTCTAACTGGATTCCCTTTCCAAACTCACCCTCAGTTGATCATGTTCTCGGTTACTAGTCTCCTCATGTATGGTCTGGCTTCTGTTGTCGAACTTGTCATTTGTGGAGCAGGTGTTGATCATTCTTCTGTTTATGCCATTATTGCTCACCTGGGAAAGATTAGTTCGTTGTGTGTTTTGGTGGCGTCTTTGGCTTCTTTGTTGTACTTTTGAATCTCTCTCATGAGTTGATTTATGTTGCTGCATGCATACTCTCGATTTGTGTCTAATATATATAATACATAAAAACCATGTGAAGTGATTGATGTAAAAACTATATAAGGTCTACATGTCGGTAATATGTATAATTATATATCAATAATGGTGGAAGATATCAAACTCCTCTGCATTCTTGTAAAAATGTATTTTCTTTCCTCACTTCGATGTTTAGTGATTTTCCAATGCAATTAAGTTCAGTATATGGTATTACTATGATGACTCATTATTCAATTTACAGCCCACGTAATACAGATTATAGATTATGTATATAAACACTCAGATGTGCACTTACCAACACTTCTAAGATGATGTACGCTACTTGTGTACAAACTCCCAAAGTGTAACTACCGGAGACCAAAGTCAATTTGATTTTAACATACTGACTGAAAAGACAGGAGAATAAAGTACTTCTAGAATATTTATGTTTATGCTAAAATTCTAGAACTGTGATACGGTAATAACTCATAAGGTGAAAAAAATTTTAAAATAGGAAAATTTAGGAGTATAAAATGGTTTTTAGAAGAGAGAAAGATTGTTAATTGAATATAGGAGATCCGCCATTTCAAATGGCGGATGTCATATGAAACATAGGGTCTGTCAGTTGTTGTCTGGTGACGTGGACGAGAAACATGTGTTCCGTCATTTGTTGAATTTTTTATTCGTGTTCCGCCATTTAAATGGCGGATGTCAGTTAACAACTAACCGCCGGTCACCTAGCTTACCCCTATGTGTCAAAAATATTTTGGATTGACATCGGCCATTTCAAATGGCGGAT
>NW_027501467.1:0-76729 GCF_021521415.1 Bidens hawaiensis | reverse complement strand
GTATAATAATTTGTTGGCTATGTATGATACTATGATGCACTGTGTAGGTTCATGATGCTATGTGTAGGTGTTGTATGCTTGATTTGTAGATTTCTAATAATTCTGATTAGTGTGGTTATCTAAAGATGTAGTTTAGTTTGGGTTATAGTTGAGGTGGAACAATTTTTGTTTTAGTGGTATATCGATATAGTTTATGGTGAGTTTTTTAAAATACTTTTAAAGCGATAAATGAAGTTGGGTATCATTGGTGTCGTTTGTGTAGGATATTTTATCAGTTGCTATTGTGTCTTATTTATGTGTAGGTTATTTTAAAACAGTTGTGTAGTGAATTAATTTTTTTTTTGCCTTAAAACCAGATTTAAAGACATTTGGCATTTGCAAGTATGCCAAACCACAGGCGCATCCACCGTGTCTCCGACAGCCTAGGCGAGGCTTTGGTTAGAAACACGATTTGAGTGAATGGTGATGAAAACGTAATGAAACCAAAAACATTTGATATTTTTTTATTTCAATTTTATTTCAATTATATTTTGTTTAAGCTAAACTATCTGGTCAAGTGTTTATGACATGTTTATAGAACTTGGATAAAGTTTGCACTCTACATTTTGTTTGAAAGTTATTTTTCTAATGTGATGGATTCATAATATTACTACAAAGTATGTTTCTATATGTTATGTTTATTAATACACCAAAATAATGCATTACTGGTAGGCCATGTTCTTTTCCTGCAACAAAGTTTTCCTATAGTGTAACTAATTATCCCTACACTACAATAATTTATTCCTACATTACAGCAATTTGCAACACCCAATTGCCCCTACAATTCGTGTTCGATTACAATTCGTGTTCGATTGTGTAGGGTATACTCATTTTTTTTTCTAAGATATCCTACTCATATTTCTGCATTTTATCCTAAATTTAATAATACCCAAATTACTCTTAGTGGCTACTTATACAAATTAATTGTTCTTGCAATATCATCCTAAACTTTCAAAGTTAACCATAAACTTTGACATTATGATCTTTTTCTGTTATTTGATTTGTATACATTTAAACATATGTAACCAATGAATTTATGTAAAATTGAAAAATACTACAAAACATGTTATGGCATAAATGTTAAGTCTTTAATAACAAACAGTACTCACAACAAAAAAATACATAAGCACACACAAACCAAAAAACCACCCAAATACAACTGATAGCAACATAAGTTTGAAAAGGTAAAACTATAGCCATTAGTTTGAAAAGGTAAAACTATAGCCATGCTTATGAGAATCAGTTTCTTCTCTTTTCTTTTTTATTACCATTACACGAGTAGTGATTATTTGTATCCTGATTGCATGTGTGACACAACGTTTTTGTTTTCTTACGTCTCTCTGTAGCCTATTCGCCAGGCCAATTGTAACACCCCGTAACCGCAGCGGAAACGTAAACGGGATGCAACAGACACCTCTGATATCAACCACATTATTTATAAAGAAAACTGAATACATTAATATACTTCAAATTACATTATCTTGTATTTCATTACCGTCTAGGTGATACACACATCATACAATACGATACACAATTCTATTTGTTATAATGTATCCTAATATCCTGCACGCAAATCTTACACACATCAAGCACTTAGCACGTAAGCAATCACTTCATCTTAATTGTACCTGAAAAGCATGTGAGAAAACGGGTCAACTACGAATAGTTGGTGAGTTTCACAATTTGAGTAAACCATGATAAATCCATATCAAAATATAATATTATCTGGGGACACTGTTAACCCGATACTGTACTCATTCTGGGGGCAATGTTAACCCAGAATTACGATGTAATTATGCTGAGCCCACAAGTGAAACCTCTGACTATCACACACAACCCCCGTGGCATATCCCCCGCCCACGGGCCCGTGGCATATCCCCCGCCCACGGAACTGCCCCAAACCGCTATGTCTGACATTACATAGCAAAATAAATAACAACAAAATAGACATGTGCAACTGGCTGGGAAACATCAGCAAATCCATGCCGGACCAGTTGGGTTTGTCAAACCAATAGTACTATCCACACTCTACCGGCTTTCAGTTAATCACTCGTGTTCCGGGGCCTTAGAATGTTAGCAACTCAGACAATTACCATCTTAGTACATTTCCGTACGATTCCCGTACAATAAAATATATATAAATCCACGCAAGTCCATGCGTTCAGTATGTATTTAAACATTTCAGTAAAAACATGCTTCCGCCCCGAGAAAATATTCGAAAACAGTTCAGAAAAAGGGACTCGTGAAACTCACCTTAGCACATGCAAGCAGGTAACAACAATCATTATCAGTTAACACGTCCAATCTGTAATATGATCCCTACGATCGTTACTATACACTCATTATTAATATAACTTTAACCAATTTAACCGGTACATCTGGGGACACTGTTAACCCAGCACTGTACCCGTTCTGGGGGCAAGGTTAACCCAGAAACACTTCTCCGGACTCAGATTGTGATGTCGTTTAGAGTTCAACAGTCAAATTTTCTAATAGCTTGTTTTCCCCGTTTTGCGTGCCTAGCACGGTTACCCGTTTTTATGTTTCAAAAATGAGTTTGGTCACACACGACCCGAGAGTAGTGGTTGACTGATAATTTAATCAAAGATGTGAAATTAGAGCTCGGTTTAGACGTCCCGATTGGCTGCGGGACTCGTTTCCGTCTTTGGCGTACCGGAAACTGTTAAAATAGGTTAAAATTACTCAAATCATCCGAATTATGTTCGGATGATTTATTTTTACTTGTTTAACTCAATTATATGAAAATAGTTCATTTTTAGGGTTTTTATACACCAGTCAGCTCGCTTAAGCGAACTTCACCGGTTTACACGTTTTAACTTTAAAAGTTTGATAATTAGCACAAATAATTATCCGTTTAATCTCGGATCTTGAAATTTTGCACAAATCACTTTTTAACAGTGGGGAATTTTATAAAAATATTTCCAGAATTAATTCTTATATTTAAAATTTATTTATCTATTTTTAAACACCATTTAAACACTAAATATGTCGTAAATACCAAAAGATCTTAGAAAAATCCCAAATTTCTCCTGGATGTCCCCTGCCATCCACATAGTCCCCTGTAATTTTTCCAGAACCAAAATCTTCTTTTACATGCCATTTTTACTAAAACCGAGCTAGAAAACCCTAGAACTCGTTTAACCGAAAAGCCTACTTAGACTTCTCCAACTGACCTCAAATTTTGGTGTGTGACTTATACATGATATAAAAAGCTTATCTGCAATTTTCCAGAATTTTTCATGATATTTAACTATTTTTCACCATTTTTAGCCAAAACCGAGCATTAAATTCACCAAATATTCATCCTTTATCCAAAAATTACCAAAAATTCACAGAACTCTTATTTTCATGTGTAGAACATCCCTGTAAAATTTCATGACCTAACTCTAAACCATCAACAATCTGTCCCAAAACACATACACCGAACATAAACCGAATATACCTTTCGTTTTCCGCCACTACAAGCTACAAACTCGTCTTTCCGCCTTATCTACCACTAAACACAGAGCCTACAAACAACATACCACAATACCAAGCAAGTTACACTCACGGTCAAGCCATTTCTTTCATAGTTTCGGTTATGATTCCAAAACAAAGATTTAACCGTAAAAATTCGTTTTTGATTCGTTTAACTCCTTTCTTGGACCAAGATCCCTTGTATAACCCGTATACATCACTTGATCATGCAAGAATCGGTTTTCATCTTTGAAACCTCATTTTCTTGCAAACAAACTCAAGAAACGAAGATAAACACGTGAATAACTCGATCATTACCTTGTTTTTCTTGCTAGAACTCTCGGTTTTTGGATGAAATTGTTGAGAGAATTGATGATCTTGTGGAATTGGTTGTAAAAAAAAATGAGGATGAATGGGGTGTAAGAGGGAGTCCGATCGGAAGTAGTGAGGGGGTGGGGTGGGACCCACCTCTTCATTCTTCGCCACATGTTTGGATTTCGGATATCCGTATAATGTTTTGGATAATCTGGTTCAGTTCCTTTTTCGGTTAAATGTTTAATTTGGCTTAAAACGATGCCAAAACGGTCGTTTTTCGGCTAAAAATGAAATTTATATAAAACCACTTTAAAAACTTAAACCATGATTTCCATTAACTTAAAATACCATGTTATTAATAATTGCGCATCTTTTTCGGCTTGATCGATTGTCTCTTGCTCGGTTTGGTATTAAAGGTTTCGTTTAATGTACCGACGTACCATTAAATCGAAATTCTTTTTTTGTGCTTTAATTCACTTATCCCGAAGCTTTAATACTTCGTAAACATCACTAAATATCATATATCTCGTCTATAATTGAACCCTCGATTCGTTCGGGTTTCAATAACTATCGATCGATTAATCGCATATTCAATACGATGAATTATATATTCACGTACGATCAATACAGTGAACCATTTATTCTCGTATAATTACTATGGTAATTCATGTACCCGACATTAAATATGACGTAACTATCGTCTACCGGTTAGGGTATACCGGGTTTCGTCGGAATCGTTACACCAATCGTGCAACGACAAGTACCGAAACCTTCATATTGTATGTGATAGTTTCGTGTTCAAAGTAACCAAGCAAATCTAGAATATCATTTGACTTCTTATATGTTGGTTCATTCAGCATCTTCGCATCTTCTTCTGACATAGTTTTTCCTTAATCTTTCGCAAATCCTACACAACATACAATAACCCATACACTGCATCTTAGTTAACATTATCAAAAGTCCTAGACATCATGCACAATAAACAAAAACACATATACAATTTACTAGATTAATACTTACATCTGTTAAAAAACAACTCCACAAATAAATATTTATTCTCACGAATAATAAAACTACATACTCAAAATTACATAACAAATACTGTTTAAGAAAAAGAAATGATTCTTGTATATACACAGTTGCTATGTATAACTAAACATATATATATATATATATAAGCATAACATATGTTATATATCCAACACAAAATACAATAACTAGTTACATAGCTTCTTATTAAATATGTTCGAAAGTCAGAACATACACAGTAAACAAAAAGTCCTACACAACTGTAAATTTATACATGCATTTGTATGAAAGAGCCTACACAAAATGGTATTTAATCTCATGAACAATACAACTAACTACACTAGTTGACAAAACATAACAGAAACACGAACACAACTTATATATATATCACTACACGACATAAAGAATTGCCTACAATAATCTGCAAGTAACATCAATGATGTAAATATATAGCACAAACTTGACGATAGAAAATGTAATAAACTACACAATTACAATTGATAGGTATCCCACTTAAATCAACATGAAATTGAAGTTGGACAATATGGAATTGGGTAATAATAACATGATATTGAAGTTGTGACTATATATAACTCCAATGTCGTTACATGTTTATCAGTGGTATTAAATGATGCAGAGACAAAATGGAGTAGTTCGTCACCATATTGTTAGTTTCTTGGAATCATCATGCTGGTAAGTTGGGTGCTTGTACTAGTGTAGGAGGGTTTTAGATGTGTTTCAAGTTGTATTTTTTGTTGGTTCAATATTGAGTAACAATGTTACTGGATAAACAAAAGTAGCAACACTGAATGCGTAAGAAGCTACACTAGATACATAAGTAGCTGCATATGTGTGTATAAACACATACGTAAGCACCTACTCTACGTAAGTACATATTGTGTAGGTGTATAGCATACACACACTTCTGGTGTGTGTAGTGTTATTGTTAAGGTGTAAAGGAAAATCAAGAGTTGTATAGTGATATTAATCCAATTATGGCTGCATTTTTGTTAAGCAAATTTGAACTTTTATTAAGAAAAAATTAATGACATATTCAGATACTTAAAGCAATGAGAATTCAATAAAAATAAATCCTAAACGTAATAGAATACACATAAATATATTGCACAAATATCTTTTTGTTAAGCAAATTTGAACTTTTAGCAAATCCACATTAAGTATTGCACAAATATCCAATTTGTTATACTCAAACCTAAACGTAGAAACTAAAAATGGAGCATATATTCATATGAATATTATCCTATTAGTTCATAAGAATGTTTAAAATTGAAGTTGATATGAAAGAATTGAATGAAACCTGATTTGCTAATACCGATTCGATGTATCGTCTTGTTGTGAGAATCGTCACATACTGAATTCATCAAAATCGAAATCTAAATCGATTTAGGGTATAATAAAATTAGGACGCATAGTCGATTGGTGAATATTATAATTTAATTAGATATTTTCGATTCAAAAAAAGTCTGCAAAGGATATTGAACTAGCGATTGTGTTGATAGAAATATAGGATTGTGAGGGTCGATGTTTTTGATGTTGGTGATAAACAGATAATATTTTCATATAAAATAATTTTGAAACAATCTTGCAATTAAAAGTTACCAAATATAAGATTAGGATAAATTACCAATATACCCTTATATATATATTTTAAAGAGAAAATAAAAAGAAAAAATATGATTAGTTGTAATTACTTCTCGCACTTCTCGCATTAAGAATACTTCTGAAATGAACCTAATCCTATATATATATATATAATATATATAGCTGGTATCATTTAAAAACTCTAAAAAAGTTAAGAACTTTTAAGAACTCTTAACAACCAAACATTTTTTAAATTTTTTTCATATATTAACATTATTTAAGAGTCGTTTTATCAATTTTATATAAAAAAAGTTTTATTACATATATTAATCACAAGTTTACATGTGTAAAATTTTTGTACTAACAAATTTAAATATGTGTAAAAAAAACATAGATATGTATAAAAACTAGGGGTGTGCGTGGTGCGGTTCGGTGCGGTTTTTGACTAAAACTGCACCAAAAACCAAACTTTCGGTTTTATGATTTTTTAAAACCATTTGATTTCGGTTTTTCGGTTTTTGGTTTTCGGTTTTTGGGTTCGGTTCGGTTTTGAATGTGGTTTTTTCGGTTTTGCTAGTCGAGCCAAAACTTTTTGGGCAAAAAAAATTGACCCAAGATATTGAAATCGAGCATGCCATTTTTTCCCTTAAACTAATGATTAACAGAAAATTGAATATTTGGACCTAAAATATTAAAAGATAATAAAAGACATATTTGAAATTAAAATTCAAAATCAAAACTGAAAGTACCTATTATTGGTTTTTAATCATACTTGCAAACCAAATATATTTGTATTAACAATATGTTAAAATTAAACAAATATTCATCGGTAGATTTTGTTTTAATGATTATGGTTAAGATGTTATGGTTATTTCAGTTCAGTTCGGTTTTTTCGGTTCTTAACAAAATACAAAACCGGACCAAAACCAATATTTCGGTTTTTGCTAAAGTTCAAAACCGAACCACCGGTTTCTATTTCGGTTTGGTTTTTTCGGTTTTGTGCACACCCCTGATAAAAACTAATTTTCAAAATTGTAATCGTAAATATAGATATAAAAAGATGATAAAACTACACTCAAATAACATAACATACAAAAAAAATTATAAAAAAAAGTTTGTTTTCAAGAGTTACTTCAAGTTCTTAAATAATTTATGATTCTGTAATGATACTCATCCTATATCCTACTATACTATTAAAACAAATTAGTTTGGTGCCACATGCCCCTTGCCTATTGGACGATTGTATTTCCTTCTAAAATTATCTTTCACTTCTCTATTTTTCTTACCAATTAAATAAATCAGAAATAAATTTTATTCTTAATAATTAAAATACTTAATGTATTCATTTAAGTCAATATACCGGTTTCTAATTTTAGATTTTAACTTTTTTTTTTATTTTGAGAGTTACATATAATTTGTAACTAACAATCACTTAAAATAGAAACAAATTCATCAATAAATGTATATTGTTATCTTTTTTTTAATGCTCACATCTAATTAGTTAAAATTGGACCAAATTCATCAATAAATGTAATTTCATTTAAGTTTTTCGTTCAAATTATCATCAAAGTTTATGGTAATTAGATTTTATTTATTTATTATGAACAATAATTTTGTTTTACATATGTCATTATTAACAAAAATCTCGGTCATTCTTTTTAATTCGTAATAAATATAGTTGAAAATTAATTTTTCAACCTACTCAATATTATATAAAATACACTATATACTACAATATATTGATTTGCTCAAACAAATTAAACAATCATAATGATTCTTTCAAAAGAGGAAACTTAATTTATGCAAAATAAAATCCAAACAAACTTTTCATAACTTATTGAATTATTATTTATATAGAAAGAACATAATTTATGCTAACCATAGAAATTTGGTATTCCCTTAAAATACTTTTACCATAAACTTTCACACATAAACTTCAAGCCTATATATTGAATACTTGAGCTTACAAAATATGTCATTCTTAAATTGTCATTCCTAATACTTGGTGGGTTATTAACTCGGAGATTCAATAATTTGGAAGTGTTGATAGCATTTTAAGTTGAATGATACTACAAGTTTGAAGGTATGTACGATTTGTTTGTAAAATACGCTACTTTGTATAATCGATATAACTATACGTCAGTCTATGTAACTTATTGTTCTCTGCATGATATTTCTAAATTTTTCACATGTTAATCGTATTTTTTTATTTTATATTTTAGATGTCTTCAAGTTCCAAAAGACGCACTAATTCTCAATCATCATCTTCCAATAAGAGGAATAATACAAATGGTTAGTGAGTTTAATAATTTAAGGTTACTCTCTAAATACTATGTTATAATAATAATAATAATTTTGTTTGCAAAACGTGCAGTGTCATCGTCTAGACAACCATTGCGTATCATATCCAATGGTAATAATTTTTTTATAAACCATCAATTGATTTAAAATGTTAATATTTTATGACCGTCTTTTTTTATTAGATCTAAAATTTTATGAGATATACGGTAAGTAACATGAAGTTTGAGGACCATTCAGAGTATAGCTCGAGCTACGGTAGGACCTGGTCACCAAATGCGTGTTCTTATTGATGTAAGATTTCTTGAAATTCATATTTATAGTTTTATTTTTATATGTTGAGAGTTCTCTCTATTCATATTTACAGTTTAAGGACGATTTAAAGACTAGCTCTAGCATGGTAGGACTGGTTCACCAAAGTTCCACCTACTCCTTCCAAGATTCAATAGACATGTTGAAGGTTTTGAGATATACGAAAATATTATTGATTTATTTCCTTATCGAAATTATCATGCTAATTATTCTGATTACATTCATTGATAATTCTTATTAATTTGCTTTTTAATAGTTCAGTATATCTAACATTACTTTATTTTTAATAATTTTAGTTGATGACGGCCCAAATTGGTGGATTGGCTAATTGCATGGAAAATATATTTGATGTAGAGTAAGTTGGTTGTGTTTGTTTTGGTCATTACTAATGTATTTTAGTTATTAATTTTCTATCATTTTTTATTTTATGTAGCTTAGATAATTCATATAAATTAATTCATTTTTATATGAATAACAATCTTTATTTTTTCTGTGTTAAAATTTTTGAATCTTATATTGAAAGTTTTAACAATTATTTATTGAACTTTCAAAAAATGGAATGTTTTTTTATAATAATATTTACAATTATTTATTTCTGTTTTAAAATTCAAAATTGGCCATTATTACAACAATCTTTTTTTTAGTTTTTAGTAGTATTTAATCTCAACAAACTTTTCATCTTTTATATTTTACCAAATTTTAATTAGCATAAATGACATATTTAATATATATGGGAAATTTTAAATAATTTACTTTTGAGTATACTTGAAAGTTAATAAGTTTTGTATTAAAAATGCATTAATTTATTTGACCAAGTTAATATATGGTGTATTACTTATTTCAAATTTATATTTAAAAAATCTTAGATATTTATTATAACTGCTTATTTATTTTAAAATATTCATCATCTTTAATTTTTATGATACATTCTAATCATTTATACATTTATTTATTTATATTTTTAAGAACCAAATTTGACCACTCTTTTTTAGTTTTAATATTCTCCAATCTCTGTAAACTTTAAATCTTTTATATTTGACCAATTTTTGATTAGGCATAAACGCCAAGAATTACCGATTCATCTAAATTATTTCGTTTAAATTAAAAAATAAACTAATAAACTAAATAGAAAATAAAAACTTTCCATATTTTATATTTGTCCAATTTTTCATCAGGCATAAATGTCAAGATTAATGTATAAAATTGAAAAAAGAATTATCTAATGAATTTACTGTTAAATAAGTTAATGATGCTAAAGTCTTGACAATAATTTCGTGATAATTAAAAAAATTAATAGTATATTTTTAGTTAGTAAATTTCTAAAAAAAGGAAAGTTTTTTATAATAATATTTACATTTATTTATTTTTGTTTTTAAAAACCAAAATTGACCACTCTTGCAACAGTCTTTTGAAGTTTTTAATAGTTTTCAATGTCAACAAACTTGCCATCTTTTATATTTGACCAAATTTTTTATTAGCATAAATGGCAAATTTAATGTATATTAAAAATTTAAATACTTTACTTTTGAATATACTCGAAAGTTAATAAGTTTTATATTAAATACACATTAATTTATTTGACAAATATAATATGCTGTTTATTACTTATTTCAAATTTATATTTAAAAAATATTAGATATTCACTATGATTGCTTATTTATGATAAATATTCATCATCTTTAATTTTAATGATACATTCCGATCATTTATGCATTTATTTATTTCTGTTTTTAAGAACCGAATTTCGAACACTCTTTTGTAGTTTTTATTAGTCTCCAATATCAATAAACTTTCCATATTTTATATTTGAAACAATTTTTAATTAGACATAAATGTTAAAAATTACCAATTTGTCTAATTTATTCAGGCTAAATTAAAAAATAAACTAATAAAGGAAACAAAAACTAAAGCTTTCCATCTTTTATAGTTGACCAATTTTTAATTAGGCATAAATGTCAAAATTAATGTATAAAATTGAAAAAAAGAATTATTTAATGAAATTTATTGTTAAATAAGGTAATGATGCTAAAATGTTGACAATAATTTCATGATAATTAAAAAAATTAACAGTATATTTTTTAGTTACTGAATTTCCAAGAAAAATATAAATTTTTTTATAATTATATTCACATTTATTTATTTATGTTTTTACAAAACCGAAATTGATGACTTTTGCAACAATCTTTTGTAGTTTTTAATAGTATTAAATGTCATTAAACTAAAAAAGTTAATATGTTTTGTATTAAATGACAAATTTATTGTATTAAAACTTTCTATCTTTTATATTTGACCAAATTTTAATTAGCATAAATGACAAATTTAATGTATACTGGAAATTTAAATAATTTACTTTTGATTGTACTAAAAAGTTAATATGTTTTGTATTAAATACCCATTAATCTATTTGACCAATTTAATATGTTGTTAATTACTTATTTCAAATTTATTTTTAAAAATCTTAGATATTCACTATAATTGCTTATTAATGCTAAATAATCATCATCTTTAATTTTAATGATACATTCCAATCATTTACACATTTATTTATTTCTGTTTTTAATAACCAAATTTAACAACTCTTTTGTACTTTTTAATAGTCTCCAATCTCAACAAAGTTTCCATCTTTTATATTTGAACAATTTTTAATTACGCATAAATGTCCAGATTAATGTATACAATTGAAAGAATAGTTATATAATGAAATTGATTTTAAATAATGTAATGATGTTAAAGAGTTTGGAACATAATTTACTTTAGATTGCAGTCACTTTAATAGAACTTTAATTAGAGAATGACTTCTATGTAATAAAAATTAAAATTAACCGATTTAATTTTAATTATCTCTATATTAGTTTAGTTAGACTTAATTAGTGAAATTAGTATAATAAATCTTTATTACTTCGATTTAACTTAATACATTTAACTAAAAGGTCTTTGAATCGAAATAAAACAAAAGTTTAATTACAAAATAATTTATAATAAAATATATCTTTATTTATTTATTAATGTTGAAATGAAACTCATAATACCTTAAAAACTTTAGTTATATATTAATCAGGCTGATATGGTTTATTTTGTTTTTTAGATTGTGAAGCAAAATTACTTTTTTTGTTTGTGAAATGTCAAAGAAGTTAATGGTGGGCTAATATGATTATAACATGTTCATATCTTCATTTGGTTTTTTAGTTTAGGTGTATAGTAAGTTTGTGTAAGTATTACCTTTTTATTTATACAATCTAAATGTTTAATATTTTGGTTACCAATTTATGTTAAATATTTTTGTTGTGTAACGTCCTAAATTTTTCGTATTTAATAAAAGAAAGTCGCGTTTAGTTACTGGGCCTGAATAATAAATTAGTATTTATAAAGATCATGGACTTGGACTAACTAAGATGGATTAAAGGGAATGGGCCTTAGGTCCATGGGCTTTAAGGGATATAAATACCCCTTAAACCATCCTAAAACCCTAACTATCATTTCCATCTTTCATAAATCCCTACACACTCAAAATACAAACACACACCCTACACCACTATATTCGGCCGTGAGCTAGGGGAGAGGAATGAAGCCAAGCGAGCACTAGTTGGTGATTAGATCTTTAGCATACAAGATAAACACAAGATCTAGAGTTCATAATCAAGCCAAACGAAACCAAACGAACCCGTTAAGGTATGTTTTGATCCTAAAGATTACGTTTTTATAAACGTTTAGTCTTGAAACTTAGAACGAGTATAGATCGGATATAAATGAAACGTAAAGTTGCGAACTTGATGCTAAAACGAACTCGTTAGACCTGCGAATATGTGCGGCTCGTGTAAAATGAATCCTAGATCTAGTATTAAACGTTTAAGCCTTAAAGTTTCATGCTTTATGCTATTACGGGTCAAGTTTTATCCGAAAACGAACATGAGAATGTTCACGGGTTTGGTTAAACTCGCATTCAAGGATTTCGCGATGAAACGATTATGATTAAAGGGTTTTAGAGCGAACAGTAACCCTTGCTGAGCAACTTCGCCTTCAAGCTAAGTTCGCCATTGCTAAACTTCGCCACCTTAAATTCGCTGAGGTATAAGTTCGTCTGTTACCAAGTTCGCCCATGATAACTTCGCCTAAGGTTAAGTTCGCTAATGCTTAACTTCGCCTGGCATATGTTCGCTTAGGGTTAACTTCGCCGAACACTAATTTCGCCTATGCTTAAGTTCGCTAGCGATAAATTCGCTTAAAATTAAGTTCGCCAAAAGTTAAGTTCACTGGGAAATAAATTACAAAATCCTAATGAAAAATGTGTTAAGACAGCTAATGGAAATAAAATTTTTGCAAGCTGACCGACCCCAGCCAGGGGCTCTGCCCCTTGGACCCTGTTAGGGGCTGCCGCCCCTAGAACACTGCTGCCAGGGGCGCTGCCCCCGGACCCCCGTTCGTTGTGGGTTATAATTGAACTAGAAACACAATATATATAGCGATAGATGATTGATATGTGTATTGTTATACAGTTAGCCGTGCACAGCTCAAGAAGGGAATAATAATTAACGGTGAATGTAACCGTGTTCAGGTGAGTTATAGCCCCATTTATGTGTTATGTTTTCGGGGATGTGTGCATACTCAATATGTTTGTTAATACGCTTATCCTAAGAGATAAGTGTATGCCTTATGTGAATAATATGAAATGTATGATCGATTTCTTGATGGTACGTGAACGATCTTCGGATATTGCACGTACTGTCAGGTTGTAACGCTATGTATAAGGTAAGTATGATATGTATGCTTATGTGTATGAACGTGATAAAGTTAATAAAAGAAGGAAAGGACGGTTGTATGGTTGTATGGTTACGAAAAGGGTACCGATCCCTAATAATACTCGAGGTATGATGTATGGTTGTATGGTAACGAAGAGGGAATCGAACCCTACTAATATTCGAGAACTAGGGAACCGAACCCTACTAATATTCGAGGAAAGAGGGTACCGAGCCCTAATAATACTCGAGGAAGGAGGGTACCGAGCCCTAATAATACTCGAGGAAGGAGGGTACCGAGCCCTAATAATACTCGAGGAATGTAGGGCGTAATGCTCTTTATAACGTAAGATATGAAAGCAAGTTAGTACAAAAGAAAGTATGAAAGTATGAATGAAAGAATATAAGTTTGTGTGTATTGTACAATGTATGATTAGCTATAACTCACTCAGCGTAGCTGACTTTTAGTATGCATGCATGTGAGTAGGATGAGACAGCTCGCTTGAGGGGACACGTGGCGTTGAATAAGAGACTGGCATCTGAAGGCTCAGGGCGTGTTATGTTTTAATTACTTAGTTTTTGAAAGACAAGTTGGTTGTTTAAAACAAGTTTTGAATTGTTATGAAATGTTTTATTAAAGTTTTTATATTCCGCGAATGTTTTTAATTAACTCTGATATTAGAACTGCGTTTATGAGTAAATCCAACACGAAAGTAGGGCTACCGGTAACGGGGCCTTACATGTTGGTTAATATGTTAGTTATGAAATTTTATGGTTGTCTATATATATATGGTTGTTGATATGCTTTCAACCCATTTGTAACATGGGCTACTATTCTAGAAATATATTGGTGGGTTAAATACTTTTACATAAATGAATTTCTGATCATCTATGTGGATTCAAGTTAGCCGATAGTCTTCATATCCAGTAGAGTAAGTTTTGTTATTTTTGTTTCCTGTGTAATATTTCTAATTGTCATGTCTTTAATATATTTATGAACATCAAATATAAATAACCTAACTGGTTTCCTGGTTTCCTAATTTATCTGTTTTGTGTATTAAAATCATTCATTAAGTCAACAAAATTGAAACATCATGCTCTATAAAATTCTGTTTTTATATTTATGTTCATCTGTTTCATATGCTAACCATATTATATTCTATTACAAATGTATTCAAAATTAAAGAAAACGTAATTTTTGGTCAATCAACGCCTTCCAATAAGAAGATTTCAAACGGTTAGTCTGTTTAATATTTTTTAGTTACCCTTTAAATTTTTTTAAGTATGCATATTTTTTGTAAACGTGCAGCTTTAACGCCAAGAGAACTACTTATTAACATTTTGAACGGTAACATTTTATTTTAAACGCGTTAATACACTAAAGTATAATTTTTTTATTAACTAAAATATAGTAAATAAAAATTAATATGTTATTACCTAAAAATTTGGCATTTGTAACAGAAATTTATAAACGATTTTTGATATTTTTATTATTCACTACATTATACCTTTTTAATAAACGAATTTTTAATAATATTTAATGTATGTTTACATATTTCATTTTTCTATTTTCTGTTTTAGAATTGATAGGAAACATAATTTCCAGTTATCCATACTATTTTTTTCTTAAAACCAATTAAAATATATGTTTTAATTAAGATGTGTATACGAATAAATTTATGTTAATTAGAGACGCAAAGATATTTCACAATTATTTTTTTACTTATATATGGTTTACTCAATTTATATTGTTTCCATACTTAGCAACAAAATTAACAAATTTAGTTGTGTTCCATATAAAAAAATCAATTTTTTGGTTTTTAATTAAGACCATACTAATTATATTTTTATATTTTAATTTGAACTAAAATTTTAAAAAACACATTATGCTAAATAAATCAGAAAAACCAAAATTATTTTAACTCATAGATTGGTTCTAAAAGTCGATGTGCCAATAATGTTACTAAAGAATATGGATTAGAAGAACGGTTTGTGTAATGGAACTAGATTGCGAGTAATTAATTTGGGTATGCGTTTTATTGAAGTAAAAGTTATTTTAGGTACAAATGCTGGTTATCGCACTTATATAATTCGTTATGGTGTAACACATTCAGATAAGAAACGTTCGTTTAAATTGAAGAGAATGTAGTTATTTTTTTCAATTGTAGTCTGTTTTGCAATGACCATTAATAAAAGTCAAGGTCAATCTCTAGCAATAGTTGACATATATCTCAGAGACCCGGTGTTTACACATGGACAACTCTTTGTAGCTTTATCAAGAACGAAGAGTTGTGTCAAAATTCTTATATTAAAAAAGGAAGACAAAGTTACAAATAAAGAATCAATATTGTTTATAAGGAAGTCTTTTTAATAGCTTATATATTTTACATTTTTAACTTTTGATTATATTTTCACTGTAATTTGAATGTTATTTTGGTTTATTTTTGTATTTCAAAATCATTTGTTTTCGTACAAATATTATTTACAACTTAAAGTATGTTGTCGTCCTGAATAACATATAACAATTTATGTTGTCCTTTCAAATGACACGTGTTAGTTTGAAAATTTCAATATTTCCACCCGTGTCGTACACGGGTTAATAACCTAGTATATATATATAGGGTGCAGTTACTGTACGCTAATGCCTTAACGTACGGTAGGTACGCGAGACGCTCAAAGGCAAAAAACAAAGGCAAAAACCTAAAACGCTCAGAAAACTTAAACGCTTAAAAACGGTCTTCGTGAAAAAAGTGAAAAATTGATCGATTAACCATCCAAAACTGTTTTTTCGGAGAACAAATGATTGATTGGATATGTATTGACGATTCCGAGATGTTTGGATGTGATTTCATGGATCGATTCGTGAAAAAATGGATTCGCGTACGTTAAGGATTAGTGTATTGGATCTTTTCAATGTATATATATATATATATAGTTGCATAAATGTAAGTCGTTAAAAATATGAAATATACATCATTATAATATTTCCTTAAAAAGATAACCTATTTTGGTCTCTGCGAGTATGCTATGATAGATTAACAAGGATATATTAACCGTGTGTTTGCAGTGATAGATTAACAACAATATATTAACCTTGTGTTTGCAGTGAGAGAAACTTTGCCGATCACAAAGAAAGAATATGGCTATTGCATATGCTTTATATGTTTTTTAAACCAAATATACAGTAACCAAATTTTCATCAACAACTTAATAAATCATAATAAATAGTGGATGGATAGTTGGGCAACAACTTAAGTAAGCAAGTAAAGGCCATACCAAGTCGAGAATTTTTTTTACCAGATCATCAAAAAAGACAATATAGGCAGCCCATACTTCATATATCAGAAACAAATGTATTCAAAGGCGAGCACAAATGATCCGTAACCATTGAAGTAAAAAAAACAAATAGGACGAACCTGCAAATATGCAATTGAAACACTAATTATAAAACATTAAATAACACCTATAAAATTAACAAAATTAAGAAATTGAAGAAGAAAGTTACCCAAAGCATCCAACGCAGAGATCGACTTGATATCGGTTACTGAAACCAAGAAAGGAAACACCATATATTGAAACCCTAACTATGAACCATTACTTAAAACCTACACAATTAGTTAAATTGATAAAAGTAAGTTACCTAAACCCTCCAACGCAATGATTTACGGATGACTGATGATCGTTTTAAATTGATGATCGGTCACTGAGACAAATCAATCAATCAATCATAGAGTAGGGTCTTGGGAGGGTTTAAATAGAGACAAACCTTACCCTATCTTTTAGGACAGATAGACTGCTCCTAGTGAGACACTCGGCTCCAAGGACTGTTTAAGAAAATTAGTGTCATCAACATACAACGAATGAAACAACCACCTCAAGGAGAAGTAAGCCGTGAAGAGTGACAAATATGTGATTGTGATAGTAAGGAACTCACAAAACCAAAAAAAATGAACCAAGCCAAAAAAATTAACCGACCCGTAACAACCAAACCAGCTTTTATAATAGAACCGAACCCATAAATACTGGAAAACGCCTTTTTCTTAGTGGTCAGTCTTTATTATCACCAGGAGTGGGTCAGTGATTTTAGAAGCCTAAAGCAAAACTAAATTTTAGGCCATTATAATATGTATGTTTTCTGTTATAAAGTTCTTATTTAGTTATCAAGCGGCTATTTAGTAACAAAAAAAAATCCTATAACTGTTGTACACATCTACTGGGCGGTCAACTTTGGCCATATGTACACTCTCCCAAATAAATCTCCAATTTGGACTCCTTACAAGGCAAACTTGAAAAGTTAATAATATGAACAAATAAAAATAAAAATGCTTTCACCCAAAAAGCTTTTTTCGGGTGGGTATAGTAGGTAAAGTTAGTTTCTCACAACTATAAATGTTAGAAATTATTTTTTTTTTCTTTTTTTTTTCCCGTAAATCCTTTTAGAAATTATGAGAAAAATAAATATTAAAATTCATGTCAAGAAACGTGCCTGTGTTGTGTTGGCTCAGGAGGTGGGCTGTTAGCGTATTCATGTGAGTCTTAATCCCCCATGATACCACATAAAGATGTACAAAAAAACTGATTATGTAACTGAAATCGTAAAAAAAACTGGAACCGGTTATCATGAAAAACCGGTTTTTTCGGTTACTAACCGGTTAGACCGGTTTTACACAGGTTAGGATTTTATGTAGCTGTGTCAGGTTTTTCATAAACCGGTTTAGGAAAAAACCGGTTATATAACCGGTTAACCACTAACAGACAAAAAGAAACTAAAACCGGTTAAAACTGTTTTTATGCAGCCGCTTCAGCAGGTCATAATATGACCGTTGAAATTGGTTTTGTAGCCGTTTTGTTTGTTTTTTTTTTGCCAATAATCATCTCCAGCAGCTGCAGCGGTTAAAACTGTTTCTATGCAGCAGCTGCAGCGGTTCACGTTCGTTTATGTTCATGTTCGTTAAACAAAAGATGTACCTGTTGCATTAGACAAAACGTTAAACGATCTGCAGCGGTTCACGTTCGTTTATGTTCATGTTCGTTAAACAAAAGATGTACTTGTTGCATTAGTGTTCATGTTCGTTAAACAAAAGATGTTCGTTTATGTTCTGCAGCGGTTCACGTTCGTTTAAAACTGGTTTTTAACCAGTTTTTAAAAACTGGTTATTAAAAAACTGGTTTTAAACTACAAACCGGTTAGAACCGGTTAGTATCGGTTATGTTTATTTTGCTTCTGAAACCGGTTTAAACCGGTCACGGTTAAATAAAAAACCGTTTTTTTTTGTTACCAAAAAAACCGAACCGGTTAAAAACCGGAACCGGTTTTCAAGATTAACTGATTTGTACACCTCTAAATTACCACATATGTACTATGTTGTTTAAGTACATCCACACTGCAGCAGCCTACTTTCACATTTTAGTAAAAATAGATAACTTTCATAAAAACCTTGAGAGCATCTGCATTACAATGAAGTTTTTAAATTTACAATTCCTGTTAGACCAAAAGTTAGGTTGGCAGAAAAAGTCAATATTGACCTTGATGATGTTATGGGTCCAAGCCCAACTATCATCTACAACACCGCAATGACCCAATCAAGTAGCCCGTTAGTAGAGGCCCGACAAGTTAACCGCAGCTTTGAAGCTGGAGATTGTAAATTATGAAGAGAATTATGTGATACGTCTATTTTCCCATCTCCAATTCTTCTATGTAATTCCCATCCCCTCCTTATCGTTTATGATTCTGCTTGTAATTCCTTCGGTTAATCAATAGAATCGAGTTGCTTATCAATATATTCTGGTGGTGTTAAGATCAAATCACTTCATTGGTGCTTTCATTGATCCTTAGCATAGATGGCTTTGGAAGAACTCCTACAGGAACATCCACCATTACCTCGTTTCACTGGATCTAATCCCGAACTATGGATCCTTCAAGCTGAACGATATTTTCTCTATTATGCAATCTATGATGATGAGCATTTTCCCTATGTCATTGAATCATTTGATGATGAACCATTCTGGTTGGCATAGAAGTTCTGACTTCATAACTTGGAATGATTTTACCACTGCAATGATTACTCAGTTCCATACTAATTACATCGATCCAATTGCCATTGAGGCACGCTCGATTTCTCAAACACAAGTAGTTATTTATCGAATTCAGGAACCGGATCTGATTGATTCCAACTTTAATTATGCCAATTCCATTGTCGCTCCTTCGTTTACAACTGGTCCAACTAACTCCGTTACGACTGCGCTCCAGGTGTTTGATGAAATGCCAGATAGTATTGCAACTGAAATTGACAGTGAAGACAATAAACCCATCGATATATCAGATTATATTGTAGTGATTGGGCGTGTTATAACTTGTCTAGGTGTTGTTGATTTCCTAATTATGAACTCTTTTGCGTGGAAACCAGGTTTGCTTACGAATCATCATCTGTTATCTTCCTCACCTCATACTGCTACAGTTTGTGCAAATTTAATTACTGACTCTGGTATGAATTTTGGGACTGATTGGTTAGAGGGGACCTTGGTTTTGACCCGGGTCCGTTGAACCCTACAGCTGATAGTTCTACAATTCTCATATGCATTTTTAAGAGTTCGATTCAGTTGGCATATGACCCAGGTGGTATTTGGGGAGATAAGAGAGTTGGTAACAATAATCAAGAACTGGTGTTAGGAAGAAATGAGTTAGACATCAAGCATCAGTTACATAGATTGCAGTTTCCGCACCGACTTTTTGACATTTCAATTATTTTAGATTACAAGATGCAGTATGTTAGGGACATTGTGAGGACAAGTGAGATACATATTCATGTTCTCAAGATGGAATTGGGTTGTCACATTACAGATCACAATGAATTCTTGGATGTTTTTGGCACAAATTCGGAATGGCAAGCTGGTTGCACCACACGTCTAAGTTCAAATAAGAGTTCTCTGTGTACTCTTCATCATCAATGTTGCACCAGACATCTATGTTCATGAGCCAAAGGCTACTTCACCTAAACAAACGACGATAGATCTGCCCTATGTCCAACGCACCTTGAAGTCAAAATTGAAATGGGAACCGAACTTTGGGATGGCGAACACAACCCCCAGTACGGTTTGGGTAGTTACAAATGCAACTACTGCTCCAATGGTGCTTCATTTCAAAATAAGGGATAAACGCCTTACTTGGAAAGGCGGAACAACAGTTCCAATCTGTTATAAGTTTGACGAAGTTACAACACAACAAATTGAATTACCTATTTCTCAACTTGTAAGTGATATTCAAATTGGTCTGCCATTCAAAAGTTCAACTGATCCTATTCAAATTCAGCAGCATAGATTTGCCACTTTCCCGAATCATGTGTATAAAGCTCTTAATGCTTTTCCTTTACCAGCTCATCCAACGAATCAGTTTATAACCGATGTTATAGCTCTGCTGGTACCAAGTAAATTCTCAACAGCATATGAGAATGGAATTCTTAAATTCACATATTGGGAGCCAACATTTAAAGACTTTCTTTTATTGATTGCCCAAGTGCCATATGCGACCGCTGCTTATATATACCATAGGATATATAAAAACGGAGGTATTGTACCTGATGTTATTAGTCAGGTAATACCGAATACTTGGGATCGGGTACAGATGATTTCTCATGCCATGTTCCACCCATCATTTGTTAGGTCCAAAGTGTTAACGCTTAGTTGTGATGAAATCAGCACACTTCGGGATGTTACAACTATTTTTTTCCAAGATTTTAGGGCTGAACTTCTCTTTACATCTATGGGTATTGCAGTGCCTACCGTCTCATTCGCTTCGGCTAATTTCAAGGAAGGCGGTACACCATTTCTCATCAGCAAACCGTCCGTTTTTTTGTCTCGTAGTGTCCTAACGAATGACCCGTATAAAAGTGTTTCTGTGATAGGAATCCCATTTCCATTTGAAGTTTCCCAGAGAATTAATTTTGAAGAACAGGTCATGAAACACAACAGGAATTTTCTTCAAACTTTAGTTGCTGATAAATTGTGTTTGACTTACAGAGATGGTCAGATGACTTTTTCACACAGAGATAAGTCAAGGGGTCACAAAATTTATAAACCGGGTGAAGTTGTACATAGAAAGATTATGGAGGGTGATGTGTTTTTCATCAATAAGCCACCAAAAATACGTGCACATTCTTTACAGACCTTAATTGTTGGTTTTCATGATGATCCCACTTCCAAAGTCCACCTTATTAATTATGGGCCCCTGAGTGCTACTTTTGACAAGCAAATGGAAAATAGTTTAGCAGAGGCTATGGAAAAATTTGTGATTCCCTATGGTCACAACATAAGAAGAGTATTTAAAGAAAACCTACAAAGCTTAATCTCAAACAAATTTCGGCATGATTTGGATTCACTTTTCATCAGACAGGTACTTGCACCATCAGATCCTAACCTATCATCATTTGATGCCCTTTATGGACACAAACCACCAGAAATAGCTTGTTAGTCCCCGCATATCTCGCCATTTCGTTAACCCACCAGTTGGACGAGGCTACTGTGAACATTCTTCTCAACCATAATATAACACTTTTTCTAACCGAATGAATTCACCTAAATTAGCTACTTGGGAAGACAAGTCTCAACCAACCAACATTTTAACTTTCACCTTGAGGACAAGGTGAATTTGAAAGAGGGGAGTAATGTTATGAACATTATGGGTCCAAGCCCAACTATCATCTACAACACCGCAATGTTATAAGCTTTGAAGCTGGAGATTGTAGGTTATGAAGAGAATTATGTGTTACGTCTATTTTCCCATCTCCAATTCTTCTATGTAATTCCCATCCCCTCCTTATCGTTTATGATTCTGCTTGTAATTCCTTCGGTTAATCAATAGAATCGAGTTGCTTATCAATATATTCTGGTGGTGTTAAGATCAAATCACTTCAGATGAGAATATAATTTATCATAAACATAAAGGTAGTAATCTGGTTGAAAAATAATGAGCAAGAAAGTTAGCAACTTCGGACCACACAAAGTAACTTAATAATGAACATGAAAGTAACTTGTAGCCACAAAAGCAAGTTAAGAGCAAAATTGTAAAGATAATATATATACCTGATTATTTATATAAGCCAGAAGTATAGATCACCCATTTAACATAACCGGCATATTAGAAGCCTTCCAAATCGCAATCTTTTCAAAAATCTCAATCGGCCAGAAAAAAATAGCATTCAGAGGGTTACATTTGCCGCCACATTCAAACAACAATTAGCAATTAGGATAATTCATAATAGAGTAAATGAATGGAATATAAATGTCTTACATCGATGGAGGACAATCCCTAATCAAAGACTATGTATAACTCTAGAATTTAAAGGTTGTATTTACGACAATGGTCAAATTGGCAAACAAAACAAAAACTTTAAATTGTTACTGTAATCCCAAAACTGAAAGTTATTGCAATTTCCCCAATAAAAACTATTAAATAAAATTACAAGTTGAACTGATTTGGTCAAAAAATAGAATAGTTTCAGTTGTAAACAAAAGTTTCACAATGAATACCATTGTCAGGGTATACTTCACGATCTGAAAGCAGCCTTCAGATGGATAAAGAACATAAATTGCTTAGAACTCGTACACCATCTGTTTAGTTTGCAACTCCTAATTCATAACATTGACGGAACATGTAGAGGAAGGAAGAACACATACAGAAGGTGGAGCATTAACATGGTTGGTGAAGCAAATGAATCCTCAGCGTATGATGGTTAGATAGTATTGACCCGTAACAGACGTCTACTTGGGTGAAATGGAAGGGTGAAGCATCATAAAGCGTCGCCGGATAACTAATGAGAAATTGGTCGGCCGGTAAAGGTATAATAAATATAGCGGCGTCTCCTAATTAATTATTAACAGTGTCTTAAAATTACTCGTATGTCCATTTTATATGTAATGTAATGCAATATAGATAATTTAGTTAACACACCATAACTATTTATGTTTTTGGTTATTTCAATTGAATCCATTTTAATATAAAATATATTTATTCGAAACCTATAAAATTTATAATCCGAACAAGTTAGTCAAATTATTTAATAAAAACAGCCCGAAAGCTACTTAAACTTGTAAGAATTATTTATTCTATTTATATATAATTTAGCCCATATCAAATATCCCCACACTTAAACCTTTTTCGTCTCTGAAAAAGCATTTTGTAATGGAATCACAATCGGAAAACTGATCTTAAAAAGATATAGGTTATTTTAAAGCTCAAATAAACGCAAAAACCACGATCACCGATATTTTTGTCCATTTAAACCCATGCCTTAATCTTTACCGGGACAAATAAGATCCGACAATATTATTACTCAGTGGTTTACACAATTAAGACCCGCTTATTTTCAGCTTTTACCGGACCAGACCACCCCAACTTGACTTAAACCTCAAAATTAACAGATTTAAAACTTTTGTTCCTCTCTTTTTTTTTTTATGAATAGTTAAGACGATCAAGGGTATTGTTTATCCACCTAAGCTTAAGCATCAAAGTCTACCAAGCAGCCATTAGATACGATTAAGGTTCAATTAATTAATAGCTAGTGTTCCCCACAACATGACATACCCCGTTATCAAGCAATACACCGAAACCATCACCAGAGGTGAGTATGCAAAATTTCATCTGTAGGGTTTACATGTAACGTGTCCCTTGTGGTCCGTTTCTTAATGGTAATGAGACGCGAGTAAGGGGACCCCACATGGCTAACTAACAACGTGGATGATCAAGTCTATAGTGTATTTGTACTTTTGCACTTTTGTGATCATGTTTAAAGACTTAGGCTAACAACGTGGTTTGCTCTTTTTGCTTTATTTAAATATCCACAACCCCACTTAGGAATTGTAAATACCCAGATGAATAGATTGCATACAGGCCCATGGTCTCCGGACCCGAAGCATCCGATCAATACAAGATTTAAGGTTATAAAACCATACGCCAATGAGGTGTAAAACACTAAACTAGCAGTTTAAGATTTATATCACAGGCTACACAGCATACTCTAACGTTAAACCTACCCCAAGCATCATATGATAACGTATTCAAATTTTTAAACTTATAATATTTACACTTTTCATACCAAAAATTGAGGCTTGAGTATGGCCCAGCCTTTCATTACTTATCTTCCACGGACAAAACGCTTTACCCACAAAAGATTTCCGTTTTAACCATTTTATCAAATTGCCCTTTCATTCTCAAGGCTGAGCCTACCGACACATCCCAAGTTAAGTGCGTTTTATTTTTATATTATCTCTTTATTATTAGTAGTTTGAAAGACCAATTTCCGATTTTTCTATCATCTTCCATTTTATTGCAAAAATTTTCATTAAACTCTTGGGACATTTCAAATTTTTTAAAACTTTCAATCAGTCTTTTTTTTTCAAATTTTTTTTTTATTTTTGCTGAAAATATCAATTCCTCATCCCCACGCTTAAATTTGACATTGTCCTCAATGTGAGAAAAAAGAAATTACAAATAAAATAAAGCAAACAAAAAATAAAAATAGACTAATGAATTGGAATAGACTCCCCTGGTAAATTGACGATATGCCTCGTGAGTCGTGTTCCACTGCCCTCCAATTCAAACGCCATCAGCAAACTATCTTCAGATAACATCATCTTTCACGAACAATAGCAGAAATCCTGAAACAAGTGGCATCCTCACACTTGTTTAAAACCATATCCCATCAACTATCTCATAAGCAACCTTGGAACAACCTGCAAGTAAGAGAAGAAACACCCGACATAGCAAAGAAGTAAAAACAAAATAGACATAAAAACAGAAGAAAAAGATAGTACCGAGTTGCCTCCCGGAAAGCGCTAAGTTTACTAAAAGTCTTCAGCCAGACTTACTCCCGAAACCTCAATCAGGAGGCTTCTCCTTGATCCTCTTCCCATCGGTGCTCCTCAATACTCTCCTCTTAAAATCAGCCGGGAAGAAACTAATTTCCAAACACATGTAGGCCCAAAAATACACATTCAGCTCGATCCACCCATTATTAAAATTCTGAGAATATGACCAATTCGACACACTTTGATTCCTGATCCCAGATATCTTCCTTCTTGGGGCTCTTGATTTACGTGGCGATCCACGAACAACTATTTCTAAAAACATATCCGCTTTACCGTGTAGATGTGGATGATCTTCACAATCAGATGCAGTTCTTTATTCTTCAATTCTTCAGATATCTCTTGTGATTCCTCTTTGACATTTTGTTTCTTAACTGGCTCCCCGAATAACAAAATTTCAAGCTCCTCAAGATCTCTTTTGGGGTTAAAATCACTCTCATCCACATCGGCTGAACTCACCAAATCTTCACCAAATTCATCCCTAAACTCGTCTTCCCAAGAGGGAATACGATCGTCTGTCTTATCCTGCAACCCAACATCTTCAAACTTGATCGTCGGCTCATAAAATTGTATTTGATACTTTAAGCCTCGCTGAAACTCATCCATTATATCTGAAAGTGGTGCTTTTGGATTAATGCTATGGGTGACACGTAAACACATCGTATAATATCTCTTTTGGATGTGGTATGTTATCCATCACTGCGCCAGATGAGTCTTTACAACCGATGATATTCCCATCTTATCATACACCACATAAAATTTAGGCTGATAATTGTTTTTATCTAGGTGGTCCATAATTGCCTGTATTTCTGACTCCCATATAGTTAAACCTCTTTGATATTTATGAGGATTTCCTTCAACTCTGGTCCCGTAGTAACAATCCATGAAGATTACTGCAAAGATAAACTTAAACAGAAAAGGATCACGAGCACCAAATAGTAGTAAAATAAAAAAATATATATTAAAGAAAACTAAACTAATTAAAAGAAATTAAACTAAACTATATTAACCTAACTCCTACAACTCAAAACAAACTATAAAAAAAACAAAAATAAAAAGAAAAACTACTTAGACTCCTACGACTCAAACGAAAATAAAACAAATAGCACGTATGTAGCAAATAAGTCCAAGTAACGCTAATAACGCAATCGCCAAGAGTCCCCGGCAATGACGCCAAAAACTTAATGTGCTAAAAGTAGTCTAATATTTAATACCTAAAAATAAGCTAATCTAGACACTAAATAATAATTCTAGACTCTTAATTAACTAAAAACTACTACCCGGCAAGTGACCTGGTCGACTCTAGTACAACTAAGTAAGTCCGGATATCGAACCCACGAGACTCTTTTAATTATGTAAACTAATTAATTATGCTCCCACTAGCCTTTTTATACACACAAGCTTCGTCATCATTTTTGATGAATCCAAATTTCTTCACTTCATCATCAAAACGGTGATTCCAACTTCTAGATGCTTGTTTCAATCCATAGATTGATTTCTTCAACTTGCATACTTTATTAGGATATTGTGGATCGACAAAACCTTCAGGCTGAACCATATAGACATCTTCATTAAGATGCCCATTTAGAAAAGCAGTTTTGACATCCATTTGACATATCTCATAGTCATGATATGCGACTTTGGCAAACAATATACTTATAGACTTTAGCATCGTCACGGGAGAGAAAGATTCATCATAATCAACCCCTTGAGTTTGAGTGAAACCATTTGCTACAAGTCTAGCTTTATAAGTATCCAAGTTTCCATGCATGTCAGTTTTCTTCTTGAAAACCCACTTACTACCAACCAATTTGGAATTAGGAGGTGGAGCAACCAAGTACCATACTTGGTTGTCATGCATGGATTGCATCTCAACGTTCATGGCTTCCAGACATTTATCACAATCAGATTGTGAAATTGCATCTCGGTATGTGGTGGGTTCATCAGAATCTACCACATAGCATCCATCCATGAAAAATCCATATCTTTCAGGTGGGGTGCCAATTATACCAGATTTGCGAACGTTTTGTGTGTTTTGATCAACCATTTGATCATCAACAACAACCTCTTGTTGATTACTAGTGTCAACCAAACGTGTATTGGCTTGTGTTTCTCGATCCTCTTCGAGTTCCACAGTTCTGTTTGCTCCTTTCCTAAGGAACTTTCTTTCCAAGAACACATCCTTTAGAGAAATAAACACTTTATGCTCGTTTGGATTGTAGAAATAATATTCCATCGAATTTCTGGGATATCTTACAAAATTACACATAGTGGATCGGCTTTCAAGTTTTTTTCGGGTGTTGTTCTTGACATAAGCCTCACAACCCCATACCCTTAAATATGATAACGATGGAACCCTTCCATGCCATATTTCAAAAGGTGTCCTTTCCACTTTCTTGCTTGGTGCCATATTTAGAATACGGGTTGCAGAGATCAATGCGAAGCTCCAACAATGATAGAGGTAATGAGCTTCTAGCCATCATGGATCGAACCATATCCAATAGAGTTCGATTCCTCCTTTCAGACACACCATTATGTTGTGGTGTTCCGGGTGGAGTAAGTTGTGAGACAATCCCACAACTCCTTAGATGATCTAGAAATGCATCATTGAGGTATTCACCTCCTCTAACGGATCGAAGTACTTTGATTGTTTTGTTGAGTTGATTTTGTACTTCATTTTGGAAGACTTTGAACATTTCAAAGGCCTGATCTTTGTGTATCAACAAGAACACATACCCATAGCGACTATAGTCGTCGGTAAAGGTAATGAAGTATCTTTCACCATTCTTTGTCATTGTCTTAAAAGGACCACCTACATCCAAATGTATGATACCTAATAAGTCTTTCGCCCTTTCATTAGTTCCACTAAAGGGCTCCTTGGTCATCTTTCCCAATAAACAAGATTCACACTCATCAAATGAATCATCATTTGATTTCAAAAGACCATTCTTTTGAAGTGTATGAATGCGATCCTTGTTTATGTGACCGAGGCGACAGTGCTAAAGAAAAGTTTTACTCAAATCCAATTTGAGTCTTTTGGTGTTAGCTTGGTACAACGAGTTATCAATGGATGTATTATCATGAACCAATTCATAAATTCCATTAAACGACATTGCTTTAAAATAAAAGACATCATTCATAAATACATAAAAACCATTGTTTACAAACTTGAAATCATAACCAAATTGTCTTAATATAGAAACAGAGTTAATATTCCTAGTCAAACTAGGAGAATATAGAATGTTTTTCAAAAGAACTTCCAAACCATTCGGAAGCTTCAAAACATAATCTCCTCGGGCTTGGACGTCAACCTTTGCTCCATTGCCCATGAAGAGACTTATATCTCCTTTCTTGTAATCACTTCTTCTTTTGAACCCCTGCAATGAATTGCAGTTATGAGTTCCATATCCGGTATCCAATACCTATGTGTTAGAAGAAATAGTATTAAGATCAATATGGATCATGAAAGTTTTACCTGAGGTTTGCCCCGCATCCCTCTTAGCTTTCAACTCTTTGAGATAGGTCGGACAATTTCTCATCCAGTGACCTATCTCCCCACAACCAAAGCACAGATCCTCAGCGCTAACCTTTAGCTTCTTAGGTTTGGGTTCCGGCTTTGCCTATCCCTTGAATCCCTTCTTGACTTGCCCCTTACCAACGAAAACCTTTGCCTTTGGTTCCGGGTGATGCCTCTTCTTCAAGCCACCCTCATTGATCGTGAGAACGGGTAAATTTTTTTTACCCATTCCGGCTTCGGCTATCTTAAGCATTGCGTGAAGCTCACCAATGCTTTTGTCCCATCCGTTCATGTTGTAATTCATAACGAATGTCTCAAACCTTTTAGTTAAGCCGTTTAGGATCAAATCCATGGCTAACTCTTTTGAAATGGGACAGTTAAGCCGTTCAAGCCAATCAACGTGGCTTTTCATCTTAAGTACATAAGATGAGACAGATTGGGTTTCTTCCATATGGCATGCATGATGTGCTCGAACCGTTTCGTAGCGCTCTACCCTATCTTGAGTAAGGAACATTTCCTTAACCTGGGTGATCATGTCATACGCCCCATGATTCTCGAAATCCTTTTGGATCTCGGGAATCATTGTTCCCAACATGAGGCAAGAAACTTGCACCGAATCCTCGGTGTATTTCAACCAATCCGCATAGGCATCCAAGTTGTTGACATCGGGTTCATCGGGAATAGGATTGTCCAAAATATAGGACTTCTTCTCTTGCTTGAGAACAATTCTCAAGTTTCGATACCAGTCCATAAAGTTGTTAAAGTTTAGATGTACCTTGTCCAAAATGGATCTAAGTGATAGATTATGCACATGAGGGATAATAGCGTTCTAAGGATTGTTTGCGGCCATCTATAAAAGAATTTAACAAAGTTCAATTTAGTATTTTCGATATCAATAAATTTTAATCATTAACACCCTTTAATGTTTCCAAGACAATTATTGATTAAAATCTTGAACCCAACGTTTTATCCAATTAGTAGTTAGGTGACCTTTATCCCACTATTCGAATTAACAAGGTAGTCAACGTTTGACGATTGTAACCCTTTGCAACTTCTAGTTTTATGGGATCGGTTAAACATCATATGTTTAGTTGGCATGTTTAATCCCATCAACACCTTTGAACGCCATGTTTCGGTGACCCTATAACCATGGTTTCCAAATCAAGTCGTCCTACTTACACACACGTGTGAGTTTACACATACAAGTGGTTAGGTGACCCTCATCCCACAAGTATTGTAAAACCACCTCAAGATCACAAGTTTTCTTGAATGTGGTTAGGTGACCCTTACCTCACATCAAGTCTACAAGTGACTTAAGTGTCGTATAAAAGGATGGTGTTCAACTTGTTTCTAAAAGGGATTTTAGTTTTCAAAAATTCTAGATTGGAAAACTATTTAATGTACCTTCCATTTGCATGCATTCAAATGTATGGTACATTTGAAAACCAATTTTCAAATTCCTTTAAATAAAACCCATTTTATTATGAAATCATTAATAGTTAATAAAACCAATTTTATCACTTAATAATTTCAAAAGAATCACTTTTATGCTAGTTATCGATTTTAATTGTTAACATACAAACATGATAAAACAATAAACATAAATCAACCACACAAGCATAAAATACAAACACAAGTCCATAACCATAACCACCTAGAATGACAACACTTGTTGACCGAAACAAGTGTGCCAAAAGGTCTCTCCTAAGGGATGAGAATGACACAAGGCATGTGTCGGTGAACTTTCACTTGATTCCGCATCCATATGCTTCAAGTGTCCACCTTGTGTTGTGACTCTTCCACTTTATTTGGGCTTCCATTTGGGATCCAACTTCAGCTCCTAGCTTCCATGGGCCTCCAAGTTTGGGCTTTGGTCATTTGGGCTAAAATCCCATCTTGGACTATGAGGTCCATTAAGGCCCAAAACCAAAACCGTAACCTTCTTGCTTCTTCTTTTACAAAAGAATATATCCTAATACATTTTTCTCTAATAAAAGAAATACAACTAATCTACTTATTATTACAAACCAATATGAAATAAATAAATAAATTACAAACCCAAATAAATGAATATTACAACCAAAATGAATATTGAATAAATCACAACACAAACACACATCCAAAGGTCATGGCTAGGTTATGAACATCCAAATGCACATCCAAATATGCAAGGTCTTAGAAGACCAAAATGGTTCCCCTCTTACCCATAAAACTTTAGGCCAAGAGAAACAAAACCGAAAGTTTCGGGTTTTGTCCAAACAAAATAATTAATCATCCATATGACTTAATTCTTCAAGATTATCACATGCATGTAAAGTATAATCTTGAGGAACCAAGGGGTAATCAAAAGCCAAAAAAAAACTTTCGGCCATATGGTGAACCACACTATAAAACCCGAAAATTTTAGATCTTTGAAGCATGTATCCCCGTATAAGCGGCTCTTGATGCCATTGTTGGGTTTTAGCAAGATTATTAAAGTCCAAAATAACCATTTATTAAGGAAAACGCAGCGGAAATAAAGTTTTAAATCTTGTTTAACCAATACACATAAACCCGTTTATGTTAAACCCAATCCAGGATCCATATACGACATGCATGCTATCAAAACACAACCATAGAGTGTTAAAATACATACCTTCAAGTCTAAGGATTTGAAGGAGATGAATGATTGAATGACAAGCTTCCAATGGAGGAAACCTCAAGCTTGTATACCTGAACAAGCTCCAACAAACACCTTAGGTTGCTAGGGTCCTTTTACAATCTTGCAAGAACAAACCTTTTGTTTTTCTTCTTCTTCTTCTTGTTCTCGGCTTCTATGGAGAGAAAGAAGAGGAGTTTTGTGTGTGAGAGAAGGTGTAAAATGTTGATTTGTTTTTACTTCTTTTGCATGTCTTGAAAGAAACAAAAGGAGGAGAGAGAAGAGGGAAGAGGTTTTTCCCACCCAAAATTCAAATCACCTTTTATTACTTACAATTTATTTACTTATAGTGGTTATGCTATAAATATAACATAAGTAACATGCAATATGTCATTTAACCAATTTAAATCATCTCTCAAAACATAAATTATCCATATAATTAATTTAACACACAAATGCAATATTTAGAAAACCCAATTTCCAAATATTATAAGTGTTGATAATCATTACTTAGATCATATCTAATAATAATTATCGTGGCGTTTGTCTAGCTTGTTATTGGGTATGACCCGACTTGGATCAATACGTACTAGCCACATCAACTCTAATATGTGTTTTGGGAAGATCGATTCCAACACCTTACCCTCGCTCCTTGTTATTCCATATTCAATTGATATAAACCCACTGAGTTAATATATATTTTATAACTTCTCACGTCTTTGAATTATCAATTCATTGGATGTCCATTGGATTCCAATTATGATTAAACATTGGATTTAGCTTTCATGTTATGTGATATTATTATTATGTTTTATTATACTTATTATTGCATGTTCGGATATATGTTACGATAATATATTTGCTATGAGTTATGTGAATAAGATTTTTATTCTGATACCCTGAGTACCGCTTCTCGTGGAGTGTCCCACGAGCATGTTGTTGCGGCATCGACAACATTTGCACCAACCGTGATGGTGAGATCAGTTCACGGCGTCTCTTAAGTACAAGTGTGGTACATATGGCTATTAGGAGGTGTATGGATCGATCCTAAGATTAATATTAAGGAGATGGATAGCTGGTATGCCAACTCGCCATCTCGTGTGACAAATATCCAGGAGTAGCTACCTGTATATTGTCACGTTTTATGTTTGCTCATGGGTATATCCGTATGATACGTTTTAATTTATTTAATAAGGTTAACTTGCATCGTATCATCAACTGTAAGTTCAATCTGAATTACGTTTCATTAAATCATTAATTGTTTGAGCATATTATTTCGTACTGAGCATTCGGCTCATTCCGTTATTTTTATTTATACAGGTCAACAGGTAATTTTGGGCGGGATTAAGAGCGATGAATTAAACATCAGGATCCTAATATAATATCTTTTCAACCGTGCTAGTGTGTAAATTAACCTTAATTTGTCTTGCTTAATGTAACATCCCGAAATTTCCAAAATAATATTAATTATATTATTTAATAATAGAGGGAAAGTTTACTCGGGTTATCGGGAAATAATTAAATAGAGTAGGAGTTGGTATGGGTCGGGCTAGTGTTGGTTAACAGATATGGGTTATGGACTTGGGTCATGAAGGAAAGAAGGATGAGACCATGGGCTTAAGCCCATGATCCATAATTATAAAAGCCTTAATCACCCAATTATCATTCATTTCCTCATACTCCATACACCACCAAAACACACACTTAGCTCTCTCTCATCCTACTTTCTCTCTCTAAGCCGAAACCAAGAAGAAGAAGAAGGAGAACCAATTTCCGACCCAAGGTGATGATAGTTTAATATTGTATGAGCTTAACCCGTTAGATATAGTCACGAAACGACGAGCCGACACCGTTAAACCGTTTAAATCACGAGATCCGAGTGGAATCGGGTATAAACCGAACCTAAGATGAGTATAGGGGTCACCCTAGCTCAGATCTGGATCACCCTAGCTCAGTCCCTGGACTTAGAAAGAATGAGATAAATACATAACAGCCCTTGGACTTTGATTAATTAATGAAAGATACCTCTAAAGGATTAACGAGTAACGATTAACTAACCGGGTAATGATTCAATGAAGTAAAATCGGCTTAGACGCGTAAGACTAATTAAGTAGCAATGAAAATGGCTAGGGTGGTATTTGATATTCAATTATTAAACAGTTAGACGCACACAGCTCGTGAAGGAATAACCAGTAGCTGAAGAAGTAACCGAATCCAGGTGAGTTTCTAGCCCCATGTCCTTGTTATGTTTTCGGGGCTGTGTGCATACTCGATGTGAAGTGTGAATACACTTACCTTAAATGGTAAGTGTATGCTATAGAATTCATACGAGGTAGCTATTATATAATGCTTGACGGTGCGTGAACGATCTTCGGATATTGCACGTATCGCCAAGGATAGTGATTTCCAAGAGGTTGTTAGTGTGTATAGATGCTATGATGTGACTTGTTTGTTGTGTAAATGATGTAATGATATGAAGTGTGTTGTAGACAAGTAGAGGTAGAGTGTGTTGGAAGTGGCAAGAGTCTAGTAAGAGTGTTAGTGGCATGACGGTAGTACGTGGTAGGGTAAGCCTATACGTGACTTCGTTATTAAAGTGGCAAAGTGGCATAACGTTATTCGTTATTAAAGTGGCAAAGTGGCATAACGTCATTCGTTATTAAAGTGGCTAAGCGGTAGGGGTAAATAAGAGGTTAAGTGGTAAGGTGAGCAGGTCAGACAGTGGACTACGTGTCTTCGGATACGTATATAATGCATGTAGTGGTTGTATGATAAGTTGCTTGATTAACTAGAACTCACTCAGCGTAGCTGACTTTTAGTATGCACGCTGGTGAGCTGATTATAGAGTTAGCATGAGGATGGCACATGGCATGGAATGAACGGCTGACATCTGAAGATAGAAGAAAAGAAGTTTTAAATACGATGTTTTGGGTTATGGTATCAAAGAAAAGATTAAATGTTTTGTAACAAATGATTGATGTTTATTAACTCTGATTTGAAGAACTGCGTTTATGAGTAAACCGACGTTAAAGTGAGGCACCGGGAACGGGGCCTTACATTTAATGTGTTATACCTTTGACAAGTCAATATATAAAATTTTGTCTTTTGTTCAGAAACCATGTTATTGTGACACGTCGCCCCTTTCTGGGCCGGGGTGTTACAACTATGGTATCAGAGCAAAGACTTTTTCCTGTAGAAAACTTAAATATAGTAATTAGGCCTGTGAGGAATGGGTAGATTACGACTTAGTTATGTCAGGTTTTTAATAATTTAGGATTTAGGTCGATGTATTTTCTTATCCATCTTCGTTATTTTAGCCACGTTTTCCTACTAATAGATATCTCTTACCGTTAATTCCGTAACAACCGACGTTGTGCTATTACCGAACCTCGCTCCCGTAGGTGAATATCACACAACGTTCGATTCCGTATACCGCGTTTGTGAAATATCAATGTTTTAATAAAATAGTTTTGAACTTGAAATTTATTTCCTAATATGATTAAACACTTTATCGGAAAAAGTTAATGCATTTGGCCCACAAGTTTAAAACATGCTCTATAAGACATGGGTAACATGTTCAGCGTTTTTACTATTATTTTGAAAACTCCACTAGCTTAATATGTAAAATAACATTGCTTAAGTATTTGTTCTGCTACCGATAAGTCACACACAATTTTTTTCATTATAAAGTTTTTATTATTAACTAAATCTTTTATTTAAACATTTTTATTAAATGTTAGTTATATAAACAAATACATTTAAATGTTTTTATTAAATCACATATCATTATAGATGTCGAGATTGATACTGCTTTTATTATTTATTACAATATACCTCAACAGTTACTGTTATTATTTTTATGTTATGTCTATACTATAAGTATGTTACCACTTTTTACGTAACTATTATACTATATTATCACCCAAGGGAGGATCCACTTATAAGGCATCGGGTTCAAGCGAAATCGTAGTCTTTTTTTGGCTATTATATGTAAAATAAGTTGCTTAAAGTCAGAGCAAACCCATAGGTTTTATAAATTTTAGAAAGGTAGCGGAAACAAGATCAAAAGTCGTTATTTGTCGGTGGTAGAGCTGTTTCTCATCTTCTGGGTGCTTGGTTCGATCCCCAAATTACTAATTATATGTCACACTATACTTTACTTTTTACCTCCACCACATAATTAAATTTGTTTAGTTATATATTGATTATTAATAATGGTTCAATGGAGTTCCATTAAATATTTCTTGTTGAACTATTTTAATTAATTATTTCTTGTTTATTTATTTATTTATTTTTTTATATGTTTATTAATCATGTTAAAATTGCTAATAAACTTATAAAGTTACTTATTTGTTTGTACAAATTATTTGTTATAAAGATTGAATGAAATTCTTTTTGGGAATGTCATGAAATCCATCTAACGCAGATATGAGTATGCGGTAATGTTAGTTAATAATCATTTATTAATTTTTTTACGTAACTTATAGAGATGGCCAAAAAAACCGGTTGGGGAACCGGTTTACCGGTATAAACCGGAAACCGGTTTTTACGAAAACCGGTTTTTTAAAAACCGGTTTGACCGGTTTAGAAACCGCCGGTTCGTCTTTCGGTTACAAGTTCTAGATCCAAAACCGGTTAACGAACCGGTTAATGGAAAAACCGGTTTTTTATTAACCGGTTAACCGGTTTATAAAAAAAACGGTTTTTTTTATTAACCGGTTATGGAAAAACCGGTTAACCGGTTTATAAAAAAACCGGTTTATAACGGCTATATGCCCGTTTTTTTTGTTTTTGGACCGTTTTTTTTTTTTTTTACCATTTTACCCCCACAAACATCTATATATAGTTTAGGTTGGGTATTGGTTAGATCACACTCGATTATACAACTTCAAACGCTCTAAACGTTTATTTCATACGCGATTATTTTGTTATCTCACGCTCAATTATACCACATTACCACTCCATACGCTCTTATTTCGTAGTCGTTTATTTCATACGCGAGTATACCACTCTTATTTCGTAGTCGATTATCATGGCCTCCCAAAGTGCTGCTTCATCCGTCAACATGGGTGCCTCGAACACGGGAGAAACGGTCGTTCGGGTTATCCCCACGAAACGAAACCATGATGTTTGGCAACATTTCGACCTATGCGAAATGTCTAACGGTAGCCAAAAAGCTCGATGCAAACATTGTTTGAAGTTTTATGGCAAAGATGCAAACTCCACTTTAAAAGCGCATGTACAAAGGCCCTTTTGCAAGGCCTTGAAGGACGAATCGGGAAGTAGTTCGCAGCCGGAGATGACGAATCAAGGAGCGGTGTTTACGTACGACGTTGAAGCGGTACGTCAACAGTTTTCAAACTTTGTGATTCAATAAACACTTCCTTTCAACCACTTCGACAACCCTCAATTCACGGAGATGATGCAAAACTATGTTCAACCACGCTACCAACACGTAAGTCGTTCGACCCTTAGAAGAGATTGTCTTAAAGCATGGAAAAACGCTAAATCCGAACTAATTTCATACTTTTCAAACTTACAAACTGGTGTAAACTTAACAACGGATGTGTGGTCGGTACCTCATGGTTCGCCCGACTCATACATTTGTGTGACGGCTCATTGGGTTGACCCCGAGTCGTGGCAAATGATGAAACGAACCGTTGCGTTTCAATTGTTAGATTACCTGCACACGGGTAGAAATATTTTTCAAATCTTGGATAAAATCATTCGACAATACAAGATTGAACATAAAATCTTTTCAATTTCGTTTGATAACGCGTCCAACAATACGGCCGCGGTTGGCCATTTAAAATTAAAGTATAAACCTATTTGTGATGGAGCGTTTTTTCATAGCCGATGCATTGCACATATTATCAACTTGGCCGTGCAAGATGGGTTAAACGTGATCGAAACGCAAAGAAACAATTTTAAAAGAATGTTACGAGATGTTTTTAGCAATAATAAAACATTTTCAAGATACAAAAAATTTTGTGTAGAAGCTAATTGTCAATGGTTGGGGCCAAATTGGGATTGTCCAACAAGATGGAACTCGACTTGTAATATGTTTGAGAAAGCCATCCAACAAAAAGAATCATTAATTGCGTTTCATCAAATTTTGTCAAGTAGGGGTAAATGTGCACCGTACGATCCTAGAAACTGGTTATTGATTGAGATCGTTACGGAGGTCCTTCAAATTTTTAAATCTTGCACAACTAGTTTATCCGGGGTTTACTATCCAACAAGCCCCATTGCTTTACCAAAAATTGCTGTCATGTGCACAAAGTTGAGTGAACTTCATTGTAGGGGTGCACCTTATTTTGATATGGGTGTAAAAATGAAAGAAAAATTTAGAAAATATTTTCAAGAACTACCCGCTGTTTTGACATGTGCTGCTGCGTGAAACCCTTGCATCAATGTTGGTGGTGTTGAAGCTTTAATAGAAAAAATTTGTGATGAGCTAGGGTTAAACGACGATCAAAACCCCTATTATAGCCAAACTTTAAAGAATGCTTTCAACACCACCTTGTCAAACATGTATGATGTCTACCTTACAAAATACGGGTCGTCTTCCCAAATTCATGACTCGTTAAGAGCTGTTGCCCAATCCCAATCCCAAACCGACCTTGAAATGGGGATGTACTACATGATTTGGGAAGACGCCGGTAAACGTCAAAAGGTAAACACCCCAAGCAGTGAACTTGGAAGGTATGGTGGTACCAACTTTGTGAAACACATGACTCCGGATGAATTTAGAAGTCTTGATTTGCTGGCTTGGTGGAGAGGTAAGGAGGATGAGTTTCCGATCCTCGCCGCCATGGCCAAAGATTTACTAACGGTCCAAGCTTCCACGGTAGCTTCGGAGTCTGCTTTTACTGTTTCTGGCAGGGTTATATCGATTAGGAGGACTCGACTCACTGCACCAGCTATAGAGATGTCGATTTGCTACAAGGATTACTTGGACTCTTTAGATAGGGCACAACATCAACGCTCACTCGAGGGGGAAATGGAGTATGAAGCGGGCTTGTATGAAGACGAGGTCAATGAAGGACACACTCAACCAATGACCGATGAAGAAGCCGCGTACGACAATTACCTAAGAAATAGCTCGGGATCGGGTAGCGAAGAAAATTAGTTAAAGAAACAGCAAACATGGAGGCAAATCATGAGTAAGAAACAGCAAGTTGTTCATGTAATCGTGTCTAAGCATTCTTTTTCCTAATATGTGCTCTTATTTACTTGTTGTTTTGGATTTTTCTAATTTAGTTAAAGAAACAGCAAACATGGAGGCAAATCATGAACAAACTGCGATTGGGAACAACAGGAGCATCTGCTAGTTCACGATTTAATGTTTGTATTTTTGAGTTAAATCATGAACAACAGTTCTTGGCAGAGATTTCTTCAGTGTTAATGATTTAATGTTTGTATTTTTGAGTTACGAATATGCGATAACGGTTTAATGTTTGTATTTTTAATGTAAAAACTATAAATGAAAGTTATGTGTTTTTAATCTTTGGTTTGTTGAAAACACATTCACCAACACACACTCATACTCATCTTCCAAGCAAAGAACCCTAACAACGAAAGCAAAGAATGGCCTCGGTCAGTCCGTTTTGCCTTGTAGTTACCGTTTTGCCTTGTAGTTACCGGTTTGTTTATACTGTGAAAAAATAATGGTCTTCATTAAGTACAAAATATAAAAAACAAATATTCGTATTTGAAACCGCGAAATTTAAAAAAAAAAAAAAAAAACCGGTTAATAAAAAAACCGGTTTATTAACCGGTTCTAACCGGTTTCTAAACCGGTCCTAACCGGTTAGACTGGTTAGGGTTTTGACAGCAAAAAACCGGTTATTAACCGGTCCGGTTATTAACCGAACCGGTTTTTTTCCGGGCCAAAAAAACCGGTCCGGTTACCACAATAGGTACTAAAATGGTTAGGGTGAAAACAGTGGCGGAAGCTACTTTTTTTTGTACTTGGAATAATCCGACATCATAACTACTGTGTTAATTTGGGTCAGGTCGGTTCGGATAGTAAAACACAATACCATAAAGTGACTTAAACTTTGTGCCACACTCATTAGTTTTATCTTAGAAAGAGCTAAAAGTTTGGTATGTACACTAATATATAAGTTACTAGAGGTGCACAAACCGGTTTTTTTAAAAAAACCGGTTTTTTTAAAAAAACCGGTTTGTGCACCTCTAGTAACTTATATATTAGTGTACATACCAAACTTTTAGCTCTTTCTAAGATAAAACTAATGAGTGTGGCACAAAGTTTAAGTCACTTTATGGTATTGTGTTTTACTATCCGAACCGACCTGACCCAAATTAACACAGTAGTTATGATGTCGGATTATTCCAAGTACAAAAAAAAGTAGCTTCCGCCACTGTTTTCACCCTAACCATTTTAGTACCTATTGTGGTAACTACTTTTAACTTGCTTTTTATTATAATCGTTTACAAAATTATATGTTGTAACTATTTTACTGTGATAGTCATTCAAACAATCATTTAACCATAGTCGGTTGACTATCATTTAAACATAATTATATTACTACAATTTTAACCATAATTATTTTACTATAGTATTATTTGTATCCAATACTGTTTTGGCATACCGTTACCAATATTGTTTTGATATTGTTTTAAGCTACCATATACAAATAGTATTTTCAACGCATCACATAACATAATTGCTATAGTATACACTGCCCATTTTACACCATGTACCGAAATGTTTTTATGCTTTAGCGACTAAAACAAGTTTAATATGAGATGCATAACATTTACTTATTTGAACACATACTTTTAATAAGCTATCGTCACCATCATAACCGACAAAAGAATTTCTGAATCATATATTATTACCATATATAGTAATTTTAGTAATATTAATAATAAAAGTGCTAATTCGTAATAAAGAACAATATTAGCTAGAGTAAAGTTTATATGTATATATGTGTTAAAAGATTGCTCAAATTGTTAAATGCCCGTTTAACAAAACAAGTTACGAAGAGTACCCAATAAAATGATGTAAATACTTTTGTATTCTTTTAAATACGACTTTTGATAATTCTTCTATTTAAAAATTTGTTAAACTTTGAACCTTGATATTAAAATATGAATTTTCGGGATAAAGCATGGTGTTTCTTGTCAATTATGAACCCCATGTTGAACATCTGAAATATGTACTGCTACTAAACTTAGTAAAACTATTGTTGTATTTGTTGATTCCCTCTATATTTTTGTGGAAACCCCCTTGTTAATAAATCGCTTTTTATTTTTTATTTTATTTATTTTTAACCACGAGTCACTTTACAAAACTTCTTTAACTCTTTATTCTTTAACTTTTAAACTTCAAATATTCAGTTACAACAATTTGAAACGTTGTTATGTTATTTATACCTTTTAAGACGTCAATTTAATTGTCCTTTATTGTTAAATATGATTTTATAAGTTAAAAATAAGTACCATAATGCAAATTTCTTTATTAAGGACACCATTCAATTATAAACATGGTTGTCTGTGACACTAAAACGGCTCGAGCAGCATTTAGGGTATGATCTCAATAAGTGGAAAAAAAATAATCGAATTGTGCATGCGAATTCTCGGGACGACCCTGATTAAAAATATAGAAGACAAAACATGACCCACCTCGTTGATTGACAAAAAATAATAATAATAATAATAATAAATAAATAAATAATAATTAGTGATCTAACTATTTTCATAAAATAAACCTTTTACATACGTGTCCGCTAACTAAACATTTTGTGAAATGTTTTATTGAACACCCTTTAAGGATAGCTTCAAACCTAAAAAAAATGTTATATTTAAAACTTAAAAATAGATTTATGAAATTAATGAATAAGCATTGCATAAGATATATACGGGCTTATTGATAGATTGAATAAATCTGCCATTTATTGAAATCTCTCTTCTGATTCAGAATCGTAGTGTAACGTTTAGCCTCCCATATTTCGGTCATGGAATAGATTAAATAAATAAAAGAATGGATTTTTGTTTAAGAATGAAATCTGGAAAATGAAGCATTGATTCGTTATTAAGAATCTAAAATAAAATAATTATCATTTTCTATATAGCAAGGTTTCGAAATGCTACGACTACTTTTATACAAATGAAGTTATTTTGATAGTTCGAAACAATGTTTTTAAACTTAGACCGTCCGGTCCGATCGGGAATCGAACAGAACGACGGTCCAGTTTACTATCTTCAGACCGTTTTCAAATTAATTGGCCGGTCATGGTGGTTTCTGGCTGAACCAGTGAACGTTCGGTTCAGTTGAACCGCTAGGCTAGGCAAAATTCAACTGAAAGTTTTTTTTAAGAAAATAAAATGATGATATGAGTTTCGAACCTGTGTAAACTCAATTGGGACTGACCAACTCCACCAACATGATTTTTGCGATGTTTGGATGATCACTTTTTATGTACGTTATAGTTCATGAGAAAGAATTAAAAGATATTATAAATATTTCTCATTATATATTCCCTTTTAGTTTTATTTATAAAACATTAAAACTTAAACTTAAACTTACTACATGATTTATACGTCATGAAGTCAATTGTCTGTCAATATAAGACACCCATTTTTTTAAAGCATACAAGCACTTTAATTTGACGTTATCCTCAGATTGGATTTTATCGACTCACTACCATATTATTTTTAGTGTTGTTTATGACACGTCATTTCTATAACTTGATTTGCCTATTAGGGAAACTAACCTCATACGTGTGTTAGGATTAATTATGTGCTTAAAATTCACAAGTTAATCTTGGAAAGTTATGCTAGATTTTATTAGCTCTGATTGACAATATTTTAATAGGAGATATAAATATTAATATCCTTCCTGTTGTCCCTAATTATCCTGATATGTTTTCGAGGGAAACAATCAATACTATTAATAAAATGTAAAATAGAATTCCCCATCAACGCTCTGTATGTCTCGATAGGTCAATAAGATGCATTATGGGAAAGCCCTTAGTATGCACTTGTAAGTTAATTGACAATTATGGTCCGGAACATAATTGTGAATTGCATTTACAAAGATTTACTTTAAGGATTCCTATTATGCATAATAGTTTCCTTGTTAAAAGGATACAATTATCATCCACTTCACGTTATTAGTTATCTGTTACTTAAGGACTTATTATAAAAAGAATAACCAAAAGCCATCTTAGATCGACATGAAAGGATTACACTTAAAAAGTATTACAATTGTTAAAATTCTTTAGAAAAATCACTTTGAACGTCAAGCTACATGGGAACCTAAAGAGTCTATTCATTCTATACACCTAAGTCTATTTGAGCAATATAACCTTAGTGCATGTAACTATGAACTTTATTTTTGTTATCTATATTACGAAACTACTGTTTACGTATATTACTTATAAATTTCGAGGATGAAATTTCTTTTAAGGAGGTAATAATTGTAATAACCAAAATTTTATACTTAATATTTACCTGAATATATTTGAGCATAGGTAGAATGAGTAAACTTAATAAATATAATTAAGTGTCATAAAAAAAAGTAACACGAAAGAAAATAAAAAGAAAACAAGAAACAAAGATGTAATATCTCAAATTAAGATGGGAACAAACATATAGGTTCATCCAGTGAAAGCTTCAACTTAAAGGTCAAGTTTTGGAGACGTGGCTCCATTCGTTTATATCTCTAACTTCATTACTTCATCACAAAGGAAACTAAGTGGCTATAAATATATTTCTCAAACCCATATATATTCATACAATCGGAACATCTGACTCTATATTCCGGTAAGGTTCACGTCTCCGACAAACCGAAATGAACTCAAAACACCAAAACAGGAATCCTCATTCACCACCTCCACTCCATAGTCAACCCTCACCAACTCTGAATCACCGCGCGGCATCACTACGGAACCGGCGTTAACCGTCGAGCTTTCTTGTTATCATGGCTAGTTGCCAATTTCAAACATAAGGTAACCCCACTACCTGTTATTACGTTCAAAAATCTCTTTAACGATTCCGGCCAGCCCGGTCGTTTTCCGTCAAAGTGTGAGGAAGATGAAGCAACCTCAAAATATATTTTTATTATTATTGTTTTTGATAAACAATTAAACAAGTGGGATCCTAACTAAAATACTTAATAAACAAACTTTTAATAATAATCCATGATTCAATATATGCCACTCCTTTCTTTATTAATATTTTAAGACTAGTATAGTTTCAATTTTACTTGTAATATTATTGAATAACTTGATGGTGGTCTTGTTGGGTTTCTATGGATATTTTAAAATTAGTTAACCATTTAACTAATCACAATTAAGGCGGAAGCGTGATATAAACAAACTAAACATATGTATCCATGTGTTTATATATGTATATATTACAAGTTTATAGGAAATGTGTACATGAACAACCTAATTTATTCATGTTATAAGATTACCAATAATCTATTTATTAGAAACCCGAAGCAAGGATCAAATGATACGGAAAAACTAAACTATCAAAGCTATAAACACTTACATTCTTAACCCTTTAAGAGTGTAGTTGATGTTGAAGAAGATGATGATGTTGAAGCTAGACTTTCAAAGGAAAATCCTCAAACAGAATATACCCCGAGCCTCCAACACACACCGAGCTATGTTAGGAAGCTTGAACACGAGAAAACGAGACCCAAATCTTTTCTTCTTGATTTCGGCCGAACCAAAAAAACAAGAGAGAAAGAGAATGGTGTGTATTACTTGAAAGTGTGTTTGGTTACTTGTTCTAAAGATATAAAACAACCCTTTATCACATCATGTGTTAGGTACTTGGTCAAGTAAAGTTTACTCCATCTCTACCATATCCATGACAAGATTTTTGACCAAAACTTTGGGGTGTGGGGCCCACCCAAAACCGGCCCCAAAATATATTATTATTATTATTATTATTTTTTTTTTATTTATTTTATACTTTATAAAATATATAAACACCCCATCTTTTATAAACCATTTTATAAAAGAACACATAGTTAAATTATCATTCCAATAATAATTATTTGAATAAATAAATTAACCAATTAATTTATTTAACACTTTCAAGTAGGTATTCAGAAACCCGATTTTCTGAATGTATCGTGTTCTGTATTTGTCTCATAGATCTCATCTTAACAAATACATAATTGGTGTGTGTCTAACTCGTTATTGGGTATGACCCGACTTGGATCAAACACAACTAGCCACATTAACCTAATTATGTGTCTCGGGCATATGGTATTCCAACAATCTCCCACTTGCACGTGACTCATAAGAAGTTAATGCTAATGGTGAATACCGCCTAACAACAGGTCACCACCCCTAGTATGTTTGACTAAGTGCCATTCAATAACATCATCCCCTTCAAGTCCATACTTGATATGATATAGGTAAGTCTTATCATTACATCCCTTTGTTACTAGATGTCCTGTCAAATCGAAGAGACACAGAGTGATCATTCTCTTAATGATTTAACTAAACAGGCCTTAGACATCTAAACTCTCAACACATAAGAGGAACAAATCCCATCTTGACTGCATACATCCTCGTTGACATCTCATATGATATCTGAGCTCTTTCTTACACGTCATCGTGTTACCGAAATAACAAAGAAGAGAGTCAAGTTATCAGACTTGATGGAAAAACCAGATCCAATATGCATCTCAGGTCAAAGGACACAATGATACTCGCCTTTACTCAAGGATTACTTATGATCAGTTGCACTAACTCCATGCAGTGATCCTTGAGAACGGATCATGTCCAATATTTGTATCCCACAAATATCTATGAACCTTGGTGGCAAACCTATGCCCTATATTCATTACATGAATATCAACCAATCCGGGTTCATAATAGTCTTACCTTCATACTTGTTCCCACAAGCATGATCGACTACGGACGTTTAGAACAACATAAGTCATTCATGGATTAAACATGCAAATATAGAACATAACTCATTGAAAAATTAAAACATAATTAATTATCATAAGATACCCATTACATTTGTTCTTATACAAACACTAAATACAGATTAAATCCACTCACTAGAATACCGAAGTCCTAATGCACAAACATGACCCTCATGCTTTGGCCTATCGAGGAGCTTCGTGAGTGGGTCCGCAATATTTTGATCGGTATGAACTTTATGAATACATATCTTTCCTTTTTCAACTTCATCCCTTATGTAGTTGAATCTGCGCTCAATGTGCCTCGTTTTCTGATGAGCACGAGGCTCCTTGATCTGTGCAATAGCACCCTCATTGTCACAGAATATCTCTAGGGGCTCCTGAATGGTAGAGATAATCCCTAGATCCATGATGAACTTTTTCATCCATGCAGCCTCTTGGGCTGCCATTGAAGCGGCGATGTACTCAGATTCTGTAGTGGATAACGCGACAACATCCTGCTTCGAACTCTTCCAAGAGACAGCGCCTCCATTCAAAATGAAGACATATCCCGACTGTGACCGAGAATCATCTCGGTCAGTTTGGAAACTCGCATCCACGTAACCCTTTACGACGAGTTCCTCCTCACCAGACCCATATATTAAAAACATATCCTTAGTCCTTCTAAGGTATTTTAATATATTCTTGACAGCCATTCAATGACTGTCACCTGGGTTGTGCTGGTATCTACTCGTTATGCTTAAAGCATACGAGACGTCCGGTCTGGTGCACATCATTGCATACATAATAGATCCTATTGCCGAAGCATAAGGAACATGCTTCATCCTATCCTGCTCTTCCTTAGAGCTAGGACTTTGGGATGAGCTTAACACGGTTCCTCTAGGAATAGGTACCAAACCTTTCTTAGAGTTTTCCATCCTGAACCTTTTCAGGATTTTATCAATGTACGCACTTTGATTGAGTCCGATCAATTTCCTTTGTCTATCCCTATAGACCTTTATTCCCAAGATATATGTCGCTTCTCCAAGATCCTTAATTGAGAAACGACTACTCAACCACGCTTTAACGCTCTCCATACTTGGTATATCATTTCCAAATAAAAGTATATCATCGACATACAAAATAAGGAACATGATTATACTCCCACTAGCCCATTTATACACACACGCCTCATCACCGTTTTGGACGAAACCAAACGCTTTGATTTCTTCATTAAAACGATGATTCCACATCCGTGATGCTTGTTTCAACCCGTAGATTGATTTCCTTAACTTACATACTTTATCAGGATTAGATGGATCGACAAAACCTTCAGGTTGAACCATATGGACATCTTCCTCAAGATATCCATTAAGAAAAGCGGTCTTGACATCCATTTGCCATATCTCATAATCAAAATGAGCTGCAATGGCAAATAATATCCTGATCGACTTAAGCATCGCGACCGGCGAGAAGGTTTCATCATAATCAATCCCTTGAGTTTGCGTGAAACCTTTTGCTACAAGTCGTGCTTTGTAAATATCTAAATTTCCATGCATATCGGTCTTCTTTTTGAAGACCCACTTACATCCAACCATTTTGGAGTTAAGTGGACGATCAACCAATTCCCAAACTTGGTTATCGTGCATGGATTGCATCTCGGCGCTCATGGCTTCAAGCCACTTGTCACAATCAGGTTGTGACATAGCATCTTTGTAGAAGATCGGTTCATCCGAATCGACCAAGTAGCAATCATCCACAAGAAATCCATATTTCTTGGGAGGTCGACTAATCCTACTAGATCTGCGAGCAACGTGTGTATGATCAACCATTTGATCACCTTCAACATCCTCGTGTTGAAAACTAGTATCGACCAACTGTGTATCATCCAGTGATTCTTGAACCTCTTCAAGTTCCACTCTCTTTTCACTAGGTCCTTCCATAAGGAACTTAGTTTCTAAGAAGTATCCTTTGCGTGAAACAAACACCTTTTGTTCACTGGGATCATAGAATATATATCCTATATCATCCTTTGGGTATCCTATGAAGATACACCTGATGGATCGAGCCTCAAGCTTATTTGGGGTGTCACGTTTAACATAAACTATGCATCCCCATACCCTTAAATATAAAAAGGATGGAACCTTTCCATGCCACAGTTCATAGGGTATTCGATCCACCTTTTTGGTCGGGGCCATATTCAAAATACGAGCCGCTGTAAGTAGCGCATATCCCCAAAATGATGGCGGTAGTGAGCTTCTTGCCATCATTGATCGAACCATGTCCAACAGTGTTCTATTCCTCCTCTCGGATACTCCGTTATGTTGAGGAGTTCCAGGAGGAGTGAACTGTGAAATAATTCCACAATCTCTAAGATGACATTGAAAAGCATCACTTAGGTATTCGCCTCCTCTATCGGAGCGGAGTACCTTGATTGTTCGGTCGAGCTGATTTTGTACTTCATTTTGAAATTCCTTGAACATTTCAAAGGCTTCATGTTTGTGTTTCATTAGATACACATACCCATATCGACTAAAATCGTCGGTAAAGGTAATGAAGTACCTTTCACTATTCCTACTAGTGGGCTTGAGAGGTCCGCATACATCCGTATGTATGATACCTAACAAGTCTTTAGCCCTTTCATTTGTACCTTTAAAAGGTTCTTTGGTCATCTTGCCTTGAATACAAGATTCACACTCATCAAACGAACCTAACTCATTTGTTTTCAAAAGACCATTCTTTTGGAGAGTATTTACACGATTCTTGTTTATGTGTCCAAGACGACAATGCCAAATGTAGGAATCACTCAAATCCTTTTTGAGTCTTTTAGTGGAAGTTTGATATAATGAGCTATTTGAGGTATTGTCATGAACCAATTCATAAATACCGTTGTTTGGTACAGCTTTAAAATAAAAGATACCATTAGATGATACATGCATTTCTGATTTTACAAATTTAAAGTCAAAGTTACATTGTCTAAGAAGGTGCACGGAAATAATGTTCCTAGTCAAACTAGGAGCATACAAAACATTTCTCAAAACAACTTCCAAACCACTTGGAAGCGATAAAGTGAAGTCTCCTCTAGCGACCACGTGCACCCTTGCACCGTTGCCCATGAAAAGACTCACTTCTCCCTTCTTTAAGTCTTCATTCCTTTTGAACCCCTGCAACCAATTGCAAATATGAGTTCCACATCCGGTATCCAATACCCATGTGTTAGAAGAAATAAGATTTAGCTCAATATTAATCATAAAGACATTACCCGATGCATGCCCCGCATTCCTCTTGTCTCTTAGCTCTTTTAGGTAGATCGGGCAATTGCGTTTCCAATGTCCGGTCTCCCCACAACCAAAACAAGGATCATCCTTATGACCCCTCGGTTCCACAACCTTTTGTTTCTTTGCCATAACCGGTGATTTGCCCTTACCCTTAAGATGCACAGGAGGACCCTTTCTTTTTGCTACCTTAGCCTTAGGATTGGGCTGAGATCGATTCTTGGATCCACCTACATTGATCGCAAACACGGGTAAAACCCTTTTACCCATACTCGCCTCGGCTGTTTTAAGCATCGAGTGAAGTTCTCCAATGTTTTTGTCCCACCCGTTCATGTTATAATTTAACACGAATGTGTCGAACCTTTTTGACAAAGAGTTAAGGATCAAATCCGTTGCTAACTCTTTTGAGATGGGACAATTGAGCTTGGCGAGGCGATCAATGTAACTTTTCATCTTAAGTACATAAGTTGAAACTGGTTGATTATCATCCATTCTACATGCATGCAAGGCTCGAACCGTTTCGAACCTTTCAACCCTCGATTGCTTAAGGAACATTTCCTTAAGTTGAGTAATCATGTCGTACGCATTATGGTTTTCGAAATCCTTTTGGATTTCGGGAACCATAGTCGCCAACATGAGGCATGACACTTGAATGGAATCTTCCGTGTGTTTGACCCAATTCATGTATTCGACCTCACTTCCCTCTTCCGGTTCATTGGGGATAGGTGTTTCCAAAACATGATATAATTTTTCTTGTTTTAGAACAATCCTTAAATTTCGGAACCAATCCGAAAAGTTATTGTGGTTAAGACGGTCTTTAGCGAGAATAGATTGGAGAGATACATTTTGGACGTTAGGGATTATGTTGTCGTCGACGTGTGCGGCCATCTGCAGAATTTTAATTAAGTTCATTTTAGTGTTTTACCTTTTTTAATTATTAATACCCTTTTATATATACCAAATATAATTAATAACTAAAATCTAGAATCCAACGATAAACCCGACTCCGGTTAGGTGACATTTTTCCCATTGTCGGTTTATCAAGGTAGTTATTCATAACAATTGCAAACCCTTTTGCAACTTCTAGAGTTTATGGGACCGGTTCGAAATCATATCTCGTGTCGGCATGCTTATCCCATCAACACCTATTAGACCCCATGCTTGGGTGACCCTCTTCACATGGTTCTAATTTAAGTCGTCCTACTTGTATCAACTTGTAATATTAACATACAAACGGTTAGGTGACCTTTTTCCCATTTATATGCCAATATTACCTCAACATATTAATTTACTCTACGCGGTTAGGTGACCTTTTTCCCACTAAGAGCTTACTAATATGTTAAGCGTTATACAAAAGGATGGTGTTTAACTTGTTATCCTTAATTTTAAAAGGGATTTTTAGTTTTAATAATTCTAGTTGTAAAACTTTAAATCATGTTCTAACATGCATTTAGTAACATGATTATTTTGAAACCATTTTCAAAATTCTAATTTATAATAAAACCATTTTATTATGGGCGTGAGACGGCTAGTTAATAAATCCATTTTATTAAACTACGTGTCACGTAATTACCGATAATTATTAGAACCCGTTTTATGCTTTGTTAATTAATTCTATGTGACGAAGTTGATATCCTAATATCTAGCAACCACATAATCAAACAATCATTAACAAGCATACACAATTATACTAGACACGAGCCGCTAAGTTAGACCACACTTGTTAGCCGAAACAAGTGTGTGTCTTAGGTCCGATCCTAAAGGACACATGACACATGGATGTTGTAGCTCCCACTCGATCCCGCATCCAAATGCTTCGAGCATCTTCTTCAACCCCGTTGTGATCCATTGGGCTTGAACTTGGGCCTTAGCTTCCATAAGCTTCCATTTGGGCTCAATAGGTGGGCTTAGGTCCTTTTGGGCTTGAATCCCCTTAATGGGCTTGTGAGACCCATTATCACCATACCCGGCCCAATAAGGCCCAAACTTCCAATTTTGCAATCTTCTTTAATTTTACAAAACAAATGTCCTAATACATTTTTCTATAAAATAAAAATATTACAAACAATCTATTTATTACATACCCATATGAATAAATAATTACAAAACTGCCCCTAATTAATTATTACAAACCGAAACTTGAATAATTAATTACAATTATCAACCACAAACAAACATCCATTTTGGTCTAGGCTCGGTCTAGTTTTAATAAATATTAAACATAACCCGTTATGTTTTAGGATCCCGTTTCAAAAACCCTCGACCTTATCGGGCCTAGCCCAACCCATTTGGGCTTGACCCAATAACTTGATTATGGGCTTCGGCCCACATGTCCAAAACACATGGGCTTCGGCCCAATGAAAGGTCTTATGGGCTTCGGCCCATTCATCCAAAATGGGCTTCGGCCCATTTCACTCGGTTTTATTTTTTTTATTTATATTTTTTTTTTGAACAAAGCCAAAAAAATAAAACAAGATTAAATACAAAAAATTATGCATGTTAATTTTTTGTATAAAATCTTTCAAGGGGAAAATATAAAACCGAAAACCCGAAGCTTAGTTTCCCGTATCCCGGCTCTGATACCATTTGTTGGGTTTCTATGGATATTTTAAACTTAGTTAACCATTTAACTAGTCACAATTAAGGCGGAAGCGTGATATAAACAAACTAAACATATGTATCCATGTGTTTATATATGTATATATTACAAGTTTATAGGAAATGTGTACATGTACAACCTAATTTATTCATGTTATAAGATTACCAATAATCTATTTATTAGAAACCCGAAGCAAGGATCAAATGATACGGAAAAACTAAACTATCAAAGCTATAAACACTTACATTCTTAACCCTTTAAGAGTGTAGTTGATGTTGAAGAAGATGATGATGTTGAAGCTAGACTTTCAAAGGAAAATCCTCAAACAGAATATACCCCGAGCCTCCAACACACACCGAGCTATGTTAGGAAGCTTGAACACGAGAAAACGAGACCCAAATCTTTTCTTCTTGATTTCGGCCGAACCAAAAAAACAAGAGAGAAAGAGAATGGTGTGTATTACTTGAAAGTGTGTTTGGTTACTTGTTCTAAAGATATAAAACAACCCTTTATCACATCATGTGTTAGGTACTTGGTCAAGTAAAGTTTACTCCATCTCTACCATATCCATGACAAGATTTTTGACCAAAATTTTGGGGTGTGGGGCCCACCCAAAACCGGCCCCAAAATATATTATTATTATTATTATTATTATTATTATTATTTTTTTTTTATTTATTTTATACTTTATAAAATATATAAACACCCCATCTTTTATAAACCATTTTATAAAAGAACACATAGTTAAATAATCATTCCAATAATAATTATTTGAATAAATAAATTAACCAATTAATTTATTTAACACTTTCAAGTAGGTATTCAGAAACCCGATTTTCTGAATGTATCGTGTTCTGTATTTGTCTCATAGATCTCATCTTAACAAATACATAATTGGTGTGTGTCTAACTCGTTATTGGGTATGACCCGACTTGGATCAAACACAACTAGCCACATTAACCTAATTATGTGTCTCGGGCATACGGTATTCCAACAGGTCTCACTTCATAAAGATTTATAATATTATTAATGTTATTATTTTTATTAAAGGTAATCATAATATAAGTTTCTAACACATATTATAGATTAAGTAAACTTTATATTGTGTTCTAGACCAACAATAGATAATAAGAGACATGTTATCCTTATATTATGATGAATTTTACTGAAACATTATAAACTTTAACATTTATATAACAGTAATGTTTATAATGATTCACATAATACATATACACAACCCAACAATATATATATATATATATATATATATATGTATATATAAATTCTAATTAGAATATAATTCGTAGGTAGATAATCAAACACTCGTAAACAAGCTAGCTTTGCTTTCAAACATTAAGGTATGGATCCTTACCCTCGCTCCTTGTTATTCCATATTCAATTGATATAAACCCACTGAGTTATATATATTTTATAACTTCTCACGTCTTTGAATTATCAATTATGTCCATTGGATTCCAATTATGATTAAACACTGGATTTAGCTTTCATGTTATGTGATATTATTATTATTATGTTTGATTATACTTATTATCGCATGTTCGGATATATGTTACGATAATATATTTGCTATGAGTTATGTGAATAAGATTTTTATTCTGATACCCTGAGTACCGCTTCTCGTGGAGTGTCCCACGAGCATGTTGTTGCGGCATCGACAACATTTGCACCAACCGTTACGGTGAGATCAGTTCACGGCGTCTCTTAAGTACAAGTGTGGTACATATGGCTATTAGGAGGCGTATGGATCAATCATAGGATTAATATTAAGGAGATGGATAGCGAGTATGCCAACTCGCCATCTCGTGTGATAAATATCTAGGAGTAGCTACCTATATATTGTCACGTTTTATGTTCGCTCATGGGTATATCCGTATGATACGTTTTAATTTATTTAATAAGGTTAACTTGCATCGTATCATCAACTGTAAGTTCAATCTGAATTACGTTTCATTAAATCATTAATTGTTTGAGCATATTATTCCATACTGAGCATTCGGCTCATTCCGTTATTTTTATTTATACAGGTCAACAGGTTATTTTGGGCGGGATTAAGAGCGATGAATTAAACATCAGGATCCTAATAAAATATCTTTTCAACCGTGTTAGTGTGTAAATTAACCTTAATTTGTCTTGTTTAATGTGTTATACCTTTGACAAGTCAATATATAAAATTTTGTCTTTTGTTCAGAAACCATGTTATTGTGACACGTCGGCGCTTTCTGGGCCGGGGTGTTACACACAGCGTGGAAATCAAAGGTAGTTTAAGAACTCACTTGACTCGCTAGACAACGTTAATTTATCAAACTTAGACGGACTCTTTACGAAGAACTAAATCTAGCAATCTTAATTAACAAAGATCTAACAATAACCTATCACCTTACAGCTTTTTAGGTTAGCGGCACACTTTTATTAGACTGACTAATAATATTATTCCTATGATTTTATTGCAAATCAATCATAAACTAGTCAAGAACACATAGTAAATGACCTAACAAAATCCTATTACATGACACCATTCACCAAGGATAATGTGGAATAAAAAAATTCATCAAACAAAAACCAAGCACATATATGCATCAATTAAATAACAATAAACCTCTAACTTAATCAGAAACCATAGATGAAAACATAATCCAAACCAAATCCAACGTCAACAAAACTTCATCATAACCTAGACGGTCTAAGGGTTTAGCCAACAATCATACTCAAGAACAAAAGAAAACAAATTGGCTCAAATAACGAAAACAATAAATTCAAACCAATAATAATATTTGGATGAGTAGGTGTTGAACCCAAACGATCTTTGCTCGAACCAACGGCTTCCTCTCCTCTTGTCTCACTCTACTTCACGGCTGCCTCTCAACCACTTCGCGAACACCCCTCTAATCCTAATCTTTTCTGTTGTGCGTAGGGTTTTGTTCCAAATCAGCCGACCTACTTATTTATTTGTGTGACCCATAATATTTCTCAAAGCCCATTTTGATTTTTATAATTACGTCACCAAAATGTCGTTTCCTATATCAATTTGCAAATAATTGCATTAAGTCATTTATAACATATAAATTGAATTCAACATAACATCTAATTACTAGCTTTTTTTCAAACACATGAACACTTTCTTTCAACTTTAATTTTTCTTTTTTCATATTTTTATATTTTGGGTCATTTAAAAACAAAATCTTTTGACGAGTTATCGGAAAAAACCAGTACATAGAACATTCTTTTAAAGTTTTACTCGTCGGTCACAAGTTTAATAAAATATACTCTACTTTTAGCTTGTCATCTCTTGAACCTCTAAAAACCACATTAGAACCAATCAAGAATAATATTCAATAAAAGTCTGACTCAAAAGTACTCAAAGTTAAGGAAATATTTATCTAATAATATGTATAATTTAGACCACATCAAACATTATTTATGTTGTCATTGTCGGGTTCAATTTAGGAACCCTAGGCGGTGGCGGTGGCACGACATTTGACCACCGGTAGTTTGTAATGTTGTCGTGTTTTGTTTTGGAATTGTAGGTGGTGGTGGTGCCGGTGTCAACCACATTGATAACTGATTATCTGAGCCTCCTTTCAGAATCGATTTTGTATCTGGGAAATTTTTTGGATCCTCATGGCTATGCTTAAGCATATAATGGTGGTTTTAAATACCTGTTTGAGACAAGTTTGGCTTATGTAATTGTTTTCTATGAAGATGATCGTCTCATGAGCTTCAACCGGCATGTATGTGTTCTTATGGACTGAATCTGGGTCTTTGTGGCTTTGTTCACCGGGTTTGTGAATTGTGATAAGATGTTGACACTACCAGAAAGCGGCGGGGGAGGTTATTGACTTACCGTTGTCGTGTGTTGTTTGGATTCTATAGGTGGCGGTGGTGGTTCTATGACGGGAGCAGGGACGTGTTTTGAAACCCGAGTTAGCTGTGGTGTCTTCATAGTGCGACTTTAGACATTGTACCTTTAATTCTTTTTATTGTACATTTTATCAGAGATTTTGTACTCCACGTGGTCATACACCTGTTTTGTTTGGATTCTATAGGTGGCAGTGGTGGTTGTATGGCGGGAGCAGGGACGTGTTTTGAAACCCGAGTTAGCGGTGGTGTCTTCATAGTGCGACTTTAGACATTGTACCTTTGATTCTTTTTATTTGGTGGTAAAGGGAAGCGCGCATGTCTTCTTTGTGGTAAAGTACATCATCTGTTTAGTTGTTCGCTTTCGTTCGTCTTGCCATGGTGCGTGTGTAGTGATGATGATGCCCACTACTTGGCATGGCAACTTCGGTTGCAGCCGTAGTGGCATTGAGTCATGAGCCCCATGATTAGGTAGTGATGGGCTAATGGCATTGACGAACTATGTATGATATATCTAAACCTTTTGTTTTTTAAAGATTATGTTGACGCGTTTCATTTTTTTTGTGTAACTTTGGTTGTATATTTCGTTTTTGCATTTGCGTTTTCACTAGAGTTAACATTTTTGACGTAAACGAGTACACGGGTCTGCAGCGAATTTGATGACAGTTCAGCTTTTGCATGAAGGGCATTTTTGTCATTTCAGCATTATTATGTCTTAAACAATCACTTTGATTTGGCTGAGCTTCTAAACTTAAAACACCAATACACATTAACAAATGCCTATTTATACAGAAACCATTTAACACTCATACTAAAGTATTATTTTAGATTGCGAGGCTAGTTAAGATTAATACAACACATGCGTATTCATTTAAGATAATCTACAGTTAGTGACAACCCAACAACAATGGTGATCCATGACAATCAAGGCAACCTCTGCAGAAAAGAGGAACCACGTAAACAGGTAAGAACGAATCTGTAGTTGCACAATGATCAATTTGAAAGTCTATTTTTTAGGCTTATGACTTTCTATGCTAATATTGTAATGGATGTCAGATTGAGAAACCTACCAAGAACACCAACGGATGATATCGACGTGAACACGGTGACAATCACAATTGCTCTGGATGAATATTCAAGATGGATCGGTAAGGACAACATCTCTTCAATTAATACAGTAAGTTAGTACTAACATATTAGACCATCATATATAACATCCATAACATATATATGACAACATAAGTGGACATAAATTGGTACCAAGTACAACGCCTCAAGTGTCCGAAAAATATGCATATGCAAAAGGCTCTCGATAAAAATTTTATGAATTTTTATGCGAAGACAACAACAATATGGACCTTCAAAATTTATGCAAGTATAATATACAAAAACATTATTCAAACTCTTCACTAAAAACTGGCAGGACATAACCTCAGGTGCATATTATTGTATCATAAACAAAAAAATGGTATATAAGTAGCACTAAGGCAAACTAAGGCAATTAAGGGTTTTCCTTTTTTTTTTACATGATTTTTAACTGTCCTATTCTTCAACTGCCATATGGCAATTGGTTTAGAATTGCACTCATGATCATTTTATGTAACCAATTGACATTGTAAATTTGACCACCATCATATATGTTTAGTATGGTTAATTAACAATGACGCAAATCTTTACATGTATATATTTGGCAGCATCTAAATTTTACAACTTGGTCTTGCAGGTGTGCTAATGTTTAATCAGAAAAAAGGCAACTAAGACGATAAATGCTTTTATTTTGTAATTATGACATTGACATACTGACATATAAACCAGATCTCTTTTGTAATTATGGCACGAGTACTATTGTTTTTACAAAGTCGCTTCCCAATATTTTCCCACTTACCCGCGTTGTGCGGGTACTAAATACTAGTTAACCCAAAAAAGAAAAAAAGCTCATATTATCTATAAAAATTTGTATTGAGATAGGGTAGCAAAAAGACCCAAATACCCATAAAGACTACTTGCGCGTGGAAGAGGACTCCCTCAAAAGTCACCCGTATAACTTAAGTCAGAGGAAGGATAAGAATAGGATCCAGAGACTATCTACGGGGTAATCTAGACGTCCTCAGAAGTCATCCGCAGGGTATTATTCCCACCCGCGAAGGTGACCAGAGGGTGACGTCATAGGAACAACTGTAATTAACTAACTTCCTTCTAGAAGATTTACCAAGATATTTCCTTGGGAAGCACGTGATGTAACAACCAATGAGATAAGGACATGTGGCGAGTTTGTTATAACCGTGCACTTGGCAATTGAGCTCCTCCTATCATATGCGGACACGTGTCCAGGTTGTTACAAAGTCATCTTCTGAAAAAAGACAACTAGACCAATAATATTTTCCAAACCCTTTGGCTATAAATACCTTCGTCATCTTCACAAGGTATTCACTCACTCCCCACGATTTACTCTAATTACTTAAGTACTTTTCTCTATTTTAGAACGGTACTTATTCTCACGCCGGAGGGTGGTTACGGGAAGACCCCCTATTGTCATTCCCGTAACGAGCTCACGGTGGTTGTTTTGTAGGTTTTTTTCATTGGACTTGTATCGTTATTTTGGTAATTGTTTGACCCGTATCCTGTGGACTCATTGATATAACCCCTTGGGGATTAGATCCATGTTTCTTCATTGGCGCCATCCGTGCTTGTTCTAGAATTGTATGAGTTTTTGTTGTTCCGAACGATATGATTCAATCTCTTCAAGGGCCGACGGAAACTCCAGCAACTATTAGACGTTCTACCGGTGTCGTGGCGCCTGGAGGTCCAACTCCAGGTGATTTGGGACATGTGACGATGGAAAATTGCCGGATTCGCTCGGAACAAGATCTGGAGGACATGCCTAATAATTCCCCCCAACGAGGCCTTACCGTCGTAATCTCAGATCTGACGGAGTCCAAACTCCAGAAGAATGGCTGCTCCGGCAGCAAGAGAACGCTTTGGCTGAGTACGAACGTATGATTTGTGAAGAACGAATTCGTGTTCGAACTTTAGTTTATGATGAAGTTCCTCTGAGATCTCCGTCTCCCCCTCCAACAGTACGGAGGAGCCAGATGCGTGAGTGCGTGACAGTCTTAGGACTGAGAGATTTTCTAAGGAAGAAATTGGACGGAGGGATCATGACAGAGATCGCCCAATTGTACGGGAATCCTCCCACATAATTGAATATGATCAGAGTCATGATTCCAGGAGCCAGAGATCCGACATATCGCCGTGAAGAGGCTAGTTACTTCAGTGGTGATAGTCAGATCCACAGAAGAGAAGGAATTAGTTGTCCACGACCGGTAGTTCGCCACACAGAGTATCACAGTGATGCGGAAGAAGACTTCACAAAACCTTACCGGCCCGCAGCTTTTGCCGAGAAGTCGAAATTCATTCCGCGGATTGCCACGGCTCTGTTTCCAGTCAATGTGAAAATTCCTACTACCTTAGGAAAGTACAATGGGATATCTGATCCTAGCGATCACTTACTGAATTTTGTGGCGGTGGGAGGAGTCAATGGGTGGACTCTCCCCTACTGGTGTCATATGTTCGCATTAACGTTGATTGGGGCGGCTCAGGAATGGTTCGAAAAGTTACCTGATGGATAGATCAAGAGTTGGGATGACGTGGTGGCCAAATTCTCCCAACACTTCAGTCAGCAAAAGAAACACACTCGTGGTCCATCTGAAATTCTAGACGTCGTTAGGCGTCATAATGAGTCTATTGAAGATTTTATTTCACGGTTTAACGATGAAAGCCTAAACATTGGAGGAATCAGCGAGGACATGTTGAGAGGAGCTTTCCGAAAGAATGTGTAGAGTAATGCATTGATCCGCTATTTAACGAGCAATGATGGAATGCCCAAGGCATGGGATGAGATAATGTCTGCGGAAAAGTTGCTCGCAAGGACAAAAAAAGTTTGGGATCCGAAAGCCCTAAACAAGCTTCAAAGGCAGAATTTCAAAGTTCGCGAGTAACAGGCCAACCAAAGGATCAATCTGGTCAAGACTTCAACCTCATGCGGAAGCCTCGAAACAACCAGATGTAAGAACATTGATTGGAAACAAAAATAAAGCGAGTACTTTCACGCATAATACCAACAGTTGGACTCATCTGACAAAGACTCCCTCAGAAATCTTAACCACAGAAAATAGGAATTTTCGGAAACCTATACCACTTATGAAGAGAGCATATCTTAATCCCAAGAAGCGTTGTACGTTTCATGATATCGGTCATAACACAGATGATTGTGTTACCTTGAAGAATGAGATCGAAGCTGCGGTTAAATCTGGAAAGTTGGAACACCTGGTAAAGAATGTAAGGCAGGGTGCTAGCAAAGCTCCTGCACAAGGTAATCCTGGTCTGCCTAAAAAACAAGTAAAATTTGAATGTCCACATGATCCAATGAGAACAGCTTAGCGGGTGTAAAAGGCACGAGTCTGAGGATGAGGAATGGAAATGTGAACCCGTAATTTTCCCACGGGTCAAAGTAGGTCCATGTAATATGAATCCGCTGATAATCACCGCCCTCATTAGTCGTTACCGATCACAATATGTATTTGTAAGGCCCCGTTACCGGTAGCCCTACTTTCGTGTTGGATTTACTCATAAACACAGTTCTAAATATCAGAGTTAATTAAAACATTTACGCGGAATATAAAACTTTCATAAAACATTACATAATTCATAACTTGTCTCAAAACATCCTTTGTCTTTCAACATTAAAGCATTAAAATTAAAACATCATAAGTCTTCAGATGCCAGACTCTTGTTCAATGCCACGTGTCTCCTCAAGCAAGCCGCCTCATCCTACTCACCTGCGTGCATACTAAAAGTCAGCTACGCTGAGTGAGTTCTAGTTAATCATACACTATACAATACACATAAACTTATATTCTTTCATTCATACTTTCATACTTTCATACTTCCATTCTTTCATACTTTCATTCTTTCTTTTGTATTAACTTACCTTCATATCTTACGTTATAAAGAGCATTACGCCCTACATTCCTCGAGTATTATTAGGGCTCGGTACCCTCCTTCCTCGAGTATTATTAGGGCTCGGTACCCTCCTTCCTCGAGTATTATTAGGGCTCGGTACCCTCCTTCATCGAGTATTATTAGGGCTCGGTACCCTCTTTCCACTAGTATTATTAGGGCTCGGTTTCCCTCTTTCCACGAGTATTATTAGGGCTCGGTTTCCCTCTTTCCTCGAATATTAGTAGGGTTCGGTTCCCTAATTCTCGAATATTAGTAGGGTTCGATTCCCTCTTCGTTACCATACAACCATACATCATACCTCGAGTATTATTAGGGCTCGGTACCCTTTTCGTAACCATACAACCATGCAACCGTCATTTCCTTCTTTTATTAACTTTATCACGTTCATACACATAAGCATACATATCATACTTACCTTACACATAGCGTTACAACCTGACAGTACGTGCAATATCCGAAGATCGTTCACGTACCATCAAGCAATCATTCATACATATCATATCATTCACATAAGGCATACACTTACCTCTTAGGATAAGCGTATTAACAAACATATTGAGTATGCACACAGCCCCGAAAACATAACACATAAATGGGGCTAGAAACTCACCTGAACACGGTTACGTTCACCGTTAATCGTAATCCCTTTCTTCAGTTGTGCACGGCTGACTGTATAACAAGTATAAGTATCAATTAACTATCACTTCTCATAATGTATTTCTATCTTTATATGACCCACAACGAACGGGGGTCCGGGGGCAGCGCCCCTGGCAGCGGGGTCTAGGGGCGGCAGCCCCTAGCAGGGTCCAAGGGGCAGAGCCCCTGGCTGGGGTCGAGCTGCCAGGTCAGCTTGGAAAAATTTTATTTCCATTAACTGTCTTAACACATTTTTCATTAGATTTTTAATTTATTTTCTAAACGAACTTGACTTTAAGCGAAGTTAAACCTTAGGCGAACTTAGCTTTAGGCGAAGTTATCAGGCAAACTTGGCTTTAGGCGAAGTTATCAGGCGAACTTGGCTTTAGGCGAAGTTAAACCTCAGGCGAACTTAGCTTTAGGCGAAGTTACCAGTTAGGCGAACTTGGCCTCAGGCGAAGTTACCAGTTAGGCGAACTTGGCCGTAAGCGAAGTTATCAATTAGGCGAACTTGGCCTCAGGCGAAGTTATCGCTTTGAAGGCGAAGTTATCGCTTTGAAGGCGAAGTTGCCCAGTTGCAGGCGAAGTTGCCCAGATCAGCCACGACTTTGATTTCTGTCCAGCATTTTGGGCGATTTTAACACCCTTGTTATGGTTTGACATCACCCACTACGTTTCCCAACAATTTTCGGTCGTATATACGCTATAAAGCTCGGATCTTTAAACTTCAAAGATCAAGAATCATACCTTTTTGAGCTTGTTCGGATCTCGTTTACTTGTTAATCACAACTAATCGCTCTCTCTCTCTCGGATCTGCCCAGTTCTTCCCTCGGCCGGCGGCGAAGTTGTGTGGTGTGTGTGTTTTTTGGAGTGTGTTAGAAAAGTGATAGAATGAAAGATATTTTTGGGTTTAGGGGGTATTTATATCCCTTAAATCCCATGGACCTAAGGCCCATTCTCATTTAACCCATCTCAATTAATCCAAGTCCATGATCCGCTCCTTACTCGATATTAAATAATTAACTCGAAATCACTAAACATAACTTTCTTTATTCAACATTAAAATTTTAGGATGTTACAGTATTCTATGATATGGGAAGTACTTCAGACATAATGTATGAACAATGTTTTGAGCAACTTGATGATGAGGACAAGGCGGGGCTGAAGCCAATTCATGCGCCGGTGTCCGATTTTTGTTATAAGGCGATGCATTCGCGGGGGGTGATTTCTTTTACTGTCACACTTAGCAATGGAATTCACTCAAGAACTGAGGATGTTGAGTTCCTAGTTCTTCCAGCAAAGTCAAAACACGACATTATCTTAGAACGCGAAGCAATAGGTGATTTCAATGCTCAACCTTCTGCGGCTCATGGTGCGGTAGGAGTTCCAACCCGCACCGGAGTAGCAATCATCCGCATAAACAATCATTTCTTCATGACGGAAAGTTCGAAACCAAGTAAGATGCCAAAGCAGGCGGAAAGAACTTAACCTGAAAAATGGGTGTTGAATAAGAAATTTCCGGATTAGACAATCACAATTGTTCCTGCCATCTCTGAAACAGTGAGGACGTTTCTGAAGCAACTTTTAATAAGAAACATGGATATTTTCGCCTGGCAACCCACGGATATGACGTGTGTTCCAAGAAACATTGCGGAACATAAGTTGCGGGTGAATCCAGCTTTTGCACCAATCGTTCAAAAAAATGAAAGATGGGTCCTGAGCAGACAAAGGCTTTGAATGAGCAGGTTCAAGATCTATTGAGTGCTGGAATCATTCGAGAAATTCAATATCAAACATGGGTTGCAAATCCAGTCATTGCTCCCAAGAGCAATGGAACATGGCGGATGTGCATTGATTTCAAGGACCTTAACAAGGCTTGCCCGAAAGATTGTTATCCACTGCCAGAAATTGATTTTAAAGTCGACGCGGTGGCTACTTACAAGTTCAAATGCTTCCTTGATGCTTATAAAGGTTGTCATCAGATCTGCATGGCGGCAATCGATGAGGATCAAACTGCATTCCGCACTGATCAAGGTACATTATGCTACAAAATGATGCCTTTTAGGCTAAAAAACGCGGGTGCCACTTATCAGCGTTTGATGGATGAAGCCTTTAAGGAACAAATCAGGCATAATCTAGAAGTATACATGGACGATTTGGTGATAAAAGGTGTTGAAGAAGATCAGATGCTGAGGGATATAGAAGAAACATTCAATACCCTGAGGAAGATCATCATGAAACTTAATACCAGCAAAGGTTCCTTCGGAATGGAAGAGGGAATGTTTTTGGGCGTGATAGTCACAAGTGCGGGTTTTAAGGCTAAACCAGATGAGGTACAAGCAGTGGCCCGCATGATTTTGCCTTCTTCCCTCAAAGATGTGCAAACGCTGAATGGCAGATTGGTAGCCTTAAATAGATTTCTTGCCAATCATGCGGCTAAATCTTTCCCCTTTGTGTCAACATTGAGAAGTTGTTTAAATAAAGCGCATTTCAAATGGACCGCGGAAGTAGAACAAACATTTCTGGAAGTTAAGAAATGTTTGATGGATTTGCCCACTCTGACCGCGCCGCAGGTGGGAGAACCGTTAACTTTGTATATGTCAGCATCTGACATCACCATTGGGGTTGTATTGTTGACAGACAGAAAGAATCTTCAAACGCCGATCTATTATGTGAGAAGAACATTGACAGACGCGGAAACCAGATATTCAATGATTGAAAAATTAGTGTTAGCATTGGTTTATGCAGCCAGACACCTCCGTAGGTACTTCCAAGGGCACCCAATCAACGTATTGACTGGATACAAACTAAAAATTATGATGAGCAAACCGGAATTATCTGGGAGGTTAGCGAAGTGGGCCATAGAACTGAGGGAACATTCAATTCAGTACAGACCTCGACCCGCGATTAAAGGTCAGGTACTGGCAGACTTTGTCACAGAAGTTCCGAGGAAAAAGTAGAGGAATGTTTGGTTGAACAACAAACTCCGATACTCCCTGAGCGTGATCAGATTTGGTCATTATTCACGGATGGAGCTTCAATTGGTGAAGGGTCAGGCACGGGCCATAGATTGGTTAATCCCGAAAGCCACAAGTTTACTTATGCCATAAAATTGGACTTCAAGAGTACCAACAACGACGCTAAGTATGAAGCTTTCTTGGCAAGCCTGCGGATAACCAAAAAACTCGGAGTAAAACACTTAGAGGAACGCGTCGACTCGATGTTAATAGCAGGGCAGATTAATGGGACATACGAAGCAAAAAATGATGTGATGGCTTCTTACCTTTCGCAAGCAAAAGATCTTATTCTACAATTCTCATCTTGCAAAGTCATCCATATCAAAAGAAGCGAAAACAAGTCCGCAGATGCATTCAGTAAGCTAGCTTCAACAAATTTCGAACAATTTGCAAAAGACACCCGTACAGAAGTCCTTGATCGTCCCTCAGTACCACAACATCAACTAATGGTCATTCAAACGGTAATTGAGTTCTGGATGACACCAATTCTTGCTTACTTGACATCTGGAACACTTTCAGAAGACAAGGCAGCGGCTCCGAAAATCAGACACAAAGCCTTTAATTATCAAGTGCAAGATAGAATTCTGTACCGCATATCATTCCTTGGTCCACTCCTGAGATGTGTGGACGCCGAGGATGTAAATTATCTTATCAGAGAAATCCATGAAGGCATTTGTGGTCTTCACGCGGGTCCAAGGATGGTAGTGGCCAAACTCATGAATGCGGGGTATTATTGGTTGGGAATGCATATGGACGCAGTAAAAAAAATCAGAAAGTGTGACTCATGTAAGAGCCATGCTCCCAATATCCTAAGACCAAAAAATGAATTGGTGCCGGTGACGTCCACATGGCCGTTCCAGAAAAGGGCCATTGATATCATGGGTCAATTCCCAGAAGCCCCGGGACGCGTCAAGTTATTAATCGTGGCAATTGATTATTTTACTAAAAGGGTGGAAGCTAAGACAGTAGCCTCCATTACTGCGGCTAGCGTCAAAATATTCTTATAGGAATTCATCATTTGTCACTTCGGTCTTCCGCAAGAACTGGTTAGTGACAATGGAACTCAGTTTGCGGACGACGGGTTACAGGCGTGGTTAAAAGAACTTCGAATCAGTCAGGTGTTTACGTTGGTGGCCCATCCTGTCACACCCGACCAAAGGCGGCAGAACATGCCGAGGTGTAACGATTTCCCTTAAGCGCATAACACTAATTAAAACAACAATATTTATCAAACTCATTTCATTTCACAACATAAAAAATGTCACATAACAATATTCATAAGATAGTCACAACAAAATATAACAAAATATAGCAAATCAAATATTGTTCATTTTTGCTAATATCCTAAATGTCTCGATGACGTTTTCTTCAACTCCACAATCAACCTAGATGCAAACCTGTAACATTTCATAAAATAAAGTTTATCAACACAAAGGTTGGTGAGCAATTCATAAGTTTGAGCATATAAGTATATAGTAAGAAAAGCCACAAATCTCGTATACGAAACAATAAATAATAGCAATAACTTGGATAAATATATATCGCTAAACACATTAGCGACACCTAGCTATAAGGGGATGCCAAATAGTCTAGGATTGTATAGTTATCCTTAATTGCATTACGTTAACGACACCTTGCTATAAGGGGTTTCCAAATAGACTAAGATTTTATAGTTCCACCAACCAAAAGTGATAAACACATAGGCATATAGTTGTGTAAGCATAGAACACCAAATCAAGCAATTATATAAGTATAGTATACAATAACGTTTGTCGTTTAAGATTTAAGTATAAAGCATTTAGTTGAATAAGTATGAAATGTCACCCCAAAACGAAAGATGGAAAAGGGGGTATGAAAGTACTCACATACAAGTAAGAAACTTGATTTCGGAAAAAGTCGGGTAATCGGAAGAACGGGTCTAACGAGCAAAGCCTAAAATAAAATAAAAGCCTTGAATTAGAAAAGTTGTTTTAGAAGTCTTTTAATAAATTAAATGCTTGAGAAATATAAACAATTAAAGTTAAAGGTTTAAAATATAACTATTTAAGAAGCTTATAATAATAATCCTTTAAAAATGTAAGTTTGCTCGAAACCGGGTTAAAGTATCTAGCCTTAATATTTACTCAACCTATGTTATGTAATAAGGTGGGTAAATGTTAGGGCATAGAATTTATGCTGAGGGACCGCTATCCTTGATCAGTCTGTGGATCACTTATCCCTACGATATGTTCCGGATTGTAAAGGATCAAGGATTCTTAGTATTATATGTTTACTAATAGTTGTATTTGAATGTTGTTGTGTTTGTTAGATATAATAGCTGGAAGACTGAGTCATCCTAATCTTGCGCTACTAGAGGACTTCCGCACGTGGTCAATGATGATGAACGATTAGTGGAGTGGTGGCGTAAAATTAGGGATTTAGTTAGTTATCTTTTTTGTTTATAATCGAGATAAAGATCAGTTAGAAAACACATGTACTACACACACATTCTTGAGCAATCGATAATTCCGAGCTCTCACACTTAGCGTTATTGTAATATTGATCGATATCTTCAACACTTTGTAACAAATTTTGATATTAATAAAGTGGTGATCGACGAGTTGTCATCACCCGGGGTTTTTTTCCTTTGATCTAATCGAGATCAAGGGGTTTTTCCTCGCAACAAATCACGGTGTTCATCCCTATTTTGTTCATATATTCATTGTTATCAGTTTAGCACTAAACCTCACATAACAGATTTTGATATATTATCCTTAGTCGATTTTTGTCCAAAACAATTTGGCACCCACCGTGGGGCAATTGGTGCTATAATCCAGAAAATAACTTCTCAATATTCAACTTTTCATACCCATATCACCATCAATGGCCTCTCAATCAACCTCTGCTTCATCAACCATGCCATCTTCGGTTCCTCTCTCCTCAAGAACTTTGCCACCGATGCCTCCTCCATTGACGGGAGCGCGGAGGGCTGCTGCTGCTGAAAACAAACGCAACTACCAGTCTTCCAGAGCTCGAAAACTACCACTACCACCCCGGTAGTTAATACCAACAATGATATTTCTAATATGTTTTCGCAGGTTAAAGTATACATTGAGCAATAAAAGAAGACTAACCAGAGGATCCTTCGAGAGATAGAAGACCTCAAGAGGACTAAGAGGCCGGCAGAGGATCAGACTCCTCTGGTGCCTAGGATGCTGGATTTCACAACTCCAGGATCTGTAGCTCAACATACGCAAGGATCATCCATCCTTCAACCGGGGTCCACGGGTCAGCTAGCTCAAGCATCCTCAACTTTTCAGCAAGGATCATCCATCCTTCAACCGGGGTCCATGGGTCAGCTAGCTCAAGGATCCTCAACCTTTCAGCAAGGACCATTGATCCTTCAACCAGGATCCTACGGATCATATCTTCAAGGATCCTTCAACTCCCAACCATTAGGACCCTTCATCCACAGTCAAGGATCCTTCTTCCAGGATCAAGGATCCTCAGGAGTTCAACATCAACGATCCTCTAAGGTCCATGAAGGAGATATAGTCTCCATGCAGACCATTGCTTCCGGTGGACCAACTCCTGTGGCAGACTCTTCTTACCTCAGCCACTCTTCTGGAATGCCAACCTTTACGCAACTAAGAGGTAACTCGTATGATTCTATATCCTTAAATGCTAATCGTGGTTCTATGCAGGATGCAGGTATCAACCTGTAACATCCCAAATTTCGAATAATAATACAATATTTCTTATAATGGAAAAGTTTACTTGAGTTGGTAAATAAAATAATGATAAAGGGGGGAAAGATAAGTAGGCTAATTAGATGGATTAATCATGGACTAAAAAAAAGGAAAGATAGGCCTTAGGTCCATGGGCTTAAGGGAGTATAAATACCCCCCTTAAACCCTAAATCTCTCCATTTCCATCCAACTTATCCATAATATCCTCTACACCTCCATAACACACACACAACCCTTCCATATTCAGCCGCAAGGGAGAAAGATGAGATCCAAGATCAAACGACATAGGCCTTTGATTTATCTTCATTAATCAAGCTAGATATACGATCCAAGTTCATAATCAAGCCATCCGTGACCTTGCAAACGTCTAAAGGTATGTTCTTTACATTTAAAGGTTACGTTTTTGTGAATGGTTTGTCATGAAACTTAACCCTAGAGTAGATCGGGTCTAGATGTTTCATAAAAATGCAAACTTGATGATCAAATGGACTTAATGGACATATGGTTAGCTACCGTCACACCCCCAAATTTCCACTAAAGGAGTTTTACCGTAAGGCGGGTGACAAACCAGGATCCGAACACATTAATCACACCAAACGACATCTACATGGTCTTAAAAGTTTTAACAAATCAAAATAAAATGTTCAGAGTACTTAAGTGCTAGTGCGGAAGCCAAACAAAGTGCGGGAGCCATCTTCCAAACAAGTTTAAATAATTCATGGCGCTACAAGCGCAAAACCAATATCAAATAAATGTTTTCAAACTTAAACCAATGCAAGTCCATGCATGCAATGTTATCCTAATCCAAGTGCTTGCTAGTGACCTGAGGAAAACATGCTAAAAAGAGTCAACACCTATGGTTGGTGAGATCACAGGTTTTCAAAGTAAGTTATGCTCTATCAGTTCATAAACATTTATAAATAAAAGTGGCCCATGGTTAACTACACTTAGTTAACTCGTTGCCGCATAGTGTTATGTTTCCATCACGACCGAAGCTGACTAGTTATTGCCTCAAGTCAAGTATTGCCAAAACTTAACAATGTTTGGTCAAAGTTACACCCCGTTCGACCTCCAGTCAAGAATAATGCAGGGTGGGGTTTGTCAAACCCAATAGTACTATTTAAATTTACCACGCCAGTTAACCTTAGTTAACGGTCCGATGTTCGTGAGGACTTTCCATGGCAAAGAAACACTACGTTATAAGCAACCAAACGGTTGTGCAAAGATTTAGAGCAAGTAAAGTAAAACAGTTTTGCATGTTTCCTCCCCCAAAGGAAAGGTATAAAAGTGGGGCCGTAAACTCACCTTGTTGGTGCTTCGGGTATTACACAAATCCGACCGAAGTAAATGCGTCACGTGCTAAGACCCTAAAAATGCAAGTATGTAAGTAACTTGTGGGATGGTTCCTAGAACCACTAGTATCCAACAATCTCCCATTGTTTTTAAAAAGACTTTTGACCAAAGTTTGACTTTTGTTGACTTTGACTAAAGTTGGCTTTGACTAAAGTTGACTTTGACTAAAGTTGACTTTGACTAAAATATTGACATTTGACTAAAATATTGACCTTTGACTAAAATATTGACCTTTGACTAAAATGTTGGACTTAGAATGTTTACCTTATAATTCTAGTCACACTTAATCAATCATCAAGTATACACACTTAGCCATATTCCTTGCAATTCTATGATCAATACACTTTCACAACATCACAAGCAAGACTAACTATTTAGTCAACTAGTTCTAGGTTGACTTAAAAAGTCAAAGTTCTAATTTACCACAACTAACATATCACAATTTGCAATTATCTCAATTCAACCAACACCTTTATCACCTTTAACAATTTATACCACCTAAACCGATTTTTCTCATCAATCAAAACTCATAATTAAATTACCAAATAAATCACACATATACACATCAGTATTAGGTTCAACATATATTTTTCTCACAATTTTTGGATTTACCAATTCGTCCAGAATATTCATATACTACAACAACATGATTTATATTTCTACAACAACACAGCAGTAATCAAAAATTTGTCAAAAATTCCATATTTGTCCAATTGATGCAAGACCAATTGGACTAGATTCCTAGTGCAATTTACAACATTCTAGAAGTAGAATTATATCCATATATATTTTTATCATCAAGTTATGAAATTTACAACTCAACTCAGAATTATTTTCTCTAATTTAGATTTGCATCCTGATTTTGTAAATTAATAAAAAGTATTCAAACAGTGTCCAAAAATTAAGATTTCGGACTTTCTGAAAACTAGATTCAACGTACATGTTCATAGAATCAAAAATCGATCAGAAACTCAAACATATCATCAAGTTATCAACAATCCAAATCCGTAACATATAATCTGCCAATAAACAGTTTTAACCACAATCAACTACAAATCACAACTTTTCTATCCTTTGATTCAACAATCATCAAGAAACATTCTTACCAAATCAAATTGCATGTCTTATTTTTATCCATTTGATTTCATAATAAGAACACAAGTATTTATAAAGGACTCAAAATATTAATCAAGACTCATACAAAAATCCTTTTTATTTGTCAAACTTTGATCATCCCCTTTCATGATCCAACCATTTGGATACAAGGTTCATATGAATTAAAAGAAAAAGAACATATAAACATAATAATCTACTCACTTTGCTTGATCAAATGCTTAAACCCTTGTTTACCAAAAATCACCAAGTCTTTTGTGCAATTGTCACATCATCCCCTTGTTAAAAGAATTTTCGTCCCGAAAACTAATGTGATGTCACCACTAGACTGGGACATGAAAGGGATAGAAAAGAAAAATTTTAGGTTTGTCACATCATCCCTTGTTAAAAGAATTTTTGTCCCGAAAATTTAAATCGTACCTATGGTTTGGCTTCAGGTTTGAATAGGTGTGGATACTTTTCTTTCATCTGGTCTTTGGGCTCCCATGTGAACTCTGGTCCACGCTTAGAGTTCCAACGAACGCGAACGATAGGAGTTTTACTGTGCCTACGGGTCTTTACGTCCTGATCCATGATTTCCACCGGCTCTTCGATGAAACGCAACTGTTCATCCACTTCTAGTTCCTCCAAAGGAATTATCAAGTTTTCGTCAGCCAAACACTTTTTAAGATTTGATACGTGGAAGACGTTATGTACTCCGCGGAGTTGTTCCGGTAAGTCCAACCTATAAGCCACTGGACCGATTCGTTCCATGATTTCGAATGGCCTTACGTAACGCGGGCTCAACTTTCCCCATTTTATGAAACGAATGACACCCTTCCACGGTGCCACTTTTAATAAAACTTTGTCCCCGACTTCAAATTCCAAAGGCCTTCTACGCTTATCAGCATAACTTTTCTGACGATCACGTGCTGCTGCCATACGGTTTCGGATCTGAACTATCCTCTTCGTCGTTTCATGAACTATTTCAGGGACTGTTAGTTGGCTCTCACCCACTTCCGCCCAGCAGAGTAGTGATCGGCATTTACGCCCATACAGAGCTTCAAAAGGGGCTGCTTGTATGCTCTTATGGCAACTGTTATTGTAAGAGAACTCAACCAAAGGCAAGTGCGTCTCCCAACTGTTCCCAAAATCGATGATGCACACCCTTAACAAATCCTCCAATGTTTGTATTGTTCGCTTGCTCTGACCGTCTTTTTGTGGATGATAAGCCGTGCTCATATCCAGTCGTGTACCCAACGACTTTTGCAATGATTTCCAAAAGTTTGAGGTAAACCTAGCATCACGGTCCGAAATAATCGATATCGGCACACCATGATGGGAAACGATTTCTTTAATGTAAATGCTAGCCAACCTATCCGTCTTGTCCGCTTCCCGGATGGCTAGAAAATGTGCGGATTTGGTCAATCGATCCACTATGACCCAAATCATGTTGCAACCGCTGGGTGTCTTGGGTAGTTTGGATATGAAATCCATGGATATCTGTTCCCATTTCCCCATAGGAATTTCGGGTTGTTGAAGTAATCCCGGCGGTTTCCTATGTTCTGCTTTCACTTTGGCACATATCAGACACTTAGCCACGTACCCAGCAATTTCCACTTTCATACTCGGCCACCAGTATAGCTCTTTTAAGTCATGGTACATCTTATCTGATCCCGGATGTACTGAGTATCGGGATTTGTGTGCTTCGTCCATGACCAGTGTTTACCCAAATTCGATCATGGTAATACCGAAAGCCATCCGACTTAACCTCTGAGTTCCCGTCTACACCGCGCAAAGATTAGGCATCGAAATTCTTGGCTTTCAGAGCTTCTAACTGGGCATCCCTGATCTTTTCAAGTAGACCAGAGTGAATCGTTAGTTGTAAAGCCCTAACCCTCCTGGGCTTCAAAGTTTCCTTTCGGCTCAAGGCGTCAGCCACCACGTTGGCTTTACCCGGATGATACTTAATAGCACATTCATAATCGTTAAGCAACTCGACCCATCGTCTCTGCCTCATGTTCAGTTCTTTCTGCTCGAATATGTGCTGGAGGCTCTTATGGTCAGTGTAGATCGTACACTGGGTTCCATAGAGGTAATGCCTCCAGATTTTTAGTGCAAAGATGACGGCTCCAAGTTCTAAGTCATGGATCGTGTAGTTCTTTTCAGCGGTCTTCAGTTGTCGAGAAGCATATGCGATGACCTTTTCCCGTTGCATAAGCACACATCCAATTCCTTGCAGTTAAGCATCGCAGTAAACAACAAAGTCTTTTACTCCTTCGGGCAGTGATAGGATTGGCGCACTACACAGCTTGTCTTTCAGAGTTTGAAATGCTGTGTCATGTGCCTCGGTCCACTTATACACAATGCCCTTGCGGGTTAAGGATGTGAGTGGTTGAGCAATCTTGGAAAATCCTCCAATAAATCTGCAATAATAACCAGCTAATCCCAGAAATTGACGGATCTCGGTGGGAGTTTTCGGATTTGGCCAATCCTTGATTGCTTCAATCTTGGACTGGTCCACTTGGATTCCCTCCCCACTTACCACGTGGCCCAAAAATTTTACTTCACGCATCCAGAACTCGCACTTCGATAATTTGGCATACAGTTGTTCCTTCATGAGTAGCTCCATCATTAATCGCAAGTGCTCTTCATGTTCCTCCCTTGTCTTCGAATATATCAAGATGTCGTCTATGAACACAATGACGAATTTATCCAAATAAGGCTTACAAACACGATTCATGAGGTCCATGAATACGGCTGGGGCGTTTGTTAACCCAAATGGCATAACGGCGAACTCATAGTGTCCATAACGAGTACGAAACGCTGTTTCGCAATGTCTTCTTCTTGAACTCGGAGTTGGTGATAACCCAACATAAGGTCGACCTTCGAGTAGTAACTGGATCCTTGCAGCTGATCAAACAGATCATCAATACGTGGCAAGGGATACCGGTTCTTGGTCGTCACCTTATTAAGTTCCCGATAGTCGACACACATGCGTAGAGTTCCATCCTTCTTCTTCACGAATAGGACTGGAGCTCCCCACGGGGATGAACTGGGGCGTATGAAACTCTTATCTAGCAGTTCTTGCAACTGCTTAGACAGTTCCTCTAACTCCTTCAGAGCAAGGCGATACGGTGAACGAGCTACAGGAACAGCTCTTTGTGTCAGGTCGATTTGGAACTCCACTTGTCTGTGAGGTGGAAGGCCAGGTAGGTCTTCGGGGAAAACCTCAGGAAAGTCTCTAACAATAGGGATCTGGTCGATTGAGACCTCCTCCTCCACAGCCTCGTCAGTACCTTTGTCGGTGATTAGGGCTAAGATCGTAGTATGGCCTTTACGCAGTAACTTCTGTGCCTTCATAAGGGAAATGATCCCAACTGTCGCACTCTCTTTCTCACCATGAACAATGAGAGTTTCTCCCCCAGGGAGAGGTATGCGGACGATCTTCTCGTGACAGACAACCTCGGCTTGGTGCTCGGACAACCAATCCATCCCAATAACTAAGTCGAAGCTACCAAGTTCAATCGGCATAAGATCTATGGGAAACAAATGACTAGACAATTCTATGGTACAACCCTTCAAAATATGGGACACTTGGATGGTTTTACCATCTGCTAACTCGATAGTGTACTTAGACTCTAGGGCAGATGGGGTGCTATTAACCATTTCACAAAATTTAGTTGACACGAAACTTCGATTGGCCCCGGTATCAAATAAAGTTAGCGCATAACAACCATTCATTTTATATTTACCGGTAATAGTTACGGAGTCGTTAAAAGTCTCACCTGAACCACCACCAATAACGAAGGCTCTTCCCATGCCTTCACCTCCGTTGTTACCATTCCCATTGTTACCATTCTTCCCGTTGCCATTTGCCCCTCCTTTACCAGCATTCTTCAGTTTGGGGCAGTTTCTCTTAAAGTGACCCTCCTGTCCACACTCAAAACACCCTTTCGGGGCCTCTTGTGGTGGGGCTTGTTTCTGGGGGTTGTCTGCTCGGCAAAACTTGGTTTCGTGGCCATGTCTGCCACACTTGTTGCAACGGTACTTATCACATTTCCCCGCATGATGGAAGTTACACTTGTTACACTTTGGGAGTTTCCCCTGATATCCTCCCTGTTGTTGGTTCTGGCTCGGGTAATTGTTCCTGCGAGGAGACTCAAACCGTCTCTGTTGATTGTGGCCTGAAGAGGTGCTCTTGTTGTTGGAGTTGTTGTTGCCACTACTCTCCTACTTGCGTTTATTATCGGATGTGCCAGTAGCAGACTTCTTGGACGGGAGAGTGCCTTGTTTGACGGCTTGATCAGTTAACTTATGAGCTAACCGGACGGCATCGTGAATGTTGGCGGGATTTGCCGACGTCACCATACTCTGGATCTGCGGAGGTAAACCGTCAATATACATTTCGAACATCTTATAAGCAGGATCGACCATTTGAGGGCACAGTATCGCTAACTCATGGGATCGTGTCGTATAAGCCTCAATGTCGGAACCCTCCATCCGCAAATTCCAAAACTCATGCTCTAACTTCTGCACTTCACCACGCGGGCTATACTCGGTCTTGATCAGATTTTTGAATTCCTCCCATGACATAGCATTGGCCGCATTTAGACCCAACAACTGAACTTGGGTATTCCACCAAGTAAGTGCTGACTCCTCAATAGTCCCTGTAGCAAACTTCACCTGGCTCGCAGCCGGGCAATTACACATAGCAAACACTGATTCTGTCTTCTCTATCCAGCGCAGTAAACCGACAGCCCCCGCGGTGCCTTTAAACACATGGGGTTTACAATCCATGTAGTTCTTAAAGGTGCACCCTGCTGCTCCTAGATTTTTGGTTCACAAAGTAAGTGTTAGTGCCTGAGTTTCGATAGGTCATAATGACAGCAAAGTGCATACTTACCACCTGCCGCCTGCCCCGGAATCTGGGCGGCTGCAATCGCTGCGGTCACATGCTCGTTGATGAGTGCCGCCAGTTCTGCTGGAGTGAGGTAATGCTACCCCTGCCATGGCCACGTCCACATCCCGACATAATCCTACACAGTCGTGAACATAGACCGGATTAATGCCTTAATTCTAGTACCTCAATAACAATCAAACAACTAATTTATGAACATCTCAACACAATTTAAGAAAACAATACTTGAAAAGATAACTTGTAATCCGATTACAATCATTCAATCCAAACATCATAGTTCAAAAATATCCTCTGTTGTATGGGAACAACCCTCCCACCTAGGTTTATAAAAGAAAGAAATCCAAACGGATATCAACTGATGATATCACTCGTCAGATACTCCCGATGACCCGCTCACCTCGGGCTCCTCCTCGGGGTCTTCCTCCGGATCCTCCTCGGGGTCCTCCTCTGGGTCTTCTTCAGGGTCCTCCACTGGGTCCTCTGGAGGTGCCAGCTGGTCCTCCAGATCCCGAATACGGTTACGAGCAATGTTCAGTTCGTTAGTCAGATCTATCACCCTGTCTGCAAGCATCTGCATCTTCTCACCTAGCCTCTCAACTTCAAAGGTTAACTTGTAGTGCATCTCTGACCTACGATCGCAGAGCTCCCTCAAGAAATCCATCTTATGCTTGGCTCCACTCTGTTTCTGCGCTAGCTTAGCAATGTCCGACTTCATACCCTGTTTCCTACACTGCGCCTTATCAAGGCCAGAAACAAGTGCAGCTATCACCCGCTCAGGAGGGCATGGCAGGGCGGGTAGAGTAGGGCAAGAAGGACCTACAACAGCTAGGGGTGGAACCTCCTCCTTCTCAATCATCATGGTCACCACCTCTGGGTACCATTCCCAGTCGCACTGGGGCTTAGGCAAGAACGTGTGCTCGGGTGAGGACTCCTCAGCAGTAGATGTGCCAGCATCAGGGATGGTCCGCTGCCTCTTCAGTCTCGGGGACGCAGGTGGTGTGCTCTCCTCAGCGATGATAGGTGCTTTCTCACGGGTGGGATCAACTGACGATGAAGACATACTGTGACACAAGGGTTGGGGTTGGGATGAGTGAGTGGTATCTCATGTATATATGTGCAGTGTAACTAATGCATCATGAAAAGCTATAGACCGGACTGCAACCTATATGAAATGGTATGCAACCTGGTTTGCTATAACCAATGGCTCTGATACCAATCTGTCACACCCCCAAATTTCCACTAACGGAGTTTTACCGTAAGGCGGGTGACAAACCAGGATCCGAACACATTAATCACACCAAACTACATCTACATGGTCTTAAAAGTTTTAACAAATCAAAATAAAATGTTCAGAGTACTTAAGTGCTAGTGCGGAAGCTAAACAAAGTGCGGGAGCCATCTCCCAAACAAGTTTAAATAATTCATGGCGCTACAAGCGCAAAACCAATATCAAATAAATGTTTTCAAACTTAAACCAATGCGAGTCCA